>NC_090649.1:92313359-92593359 GCF_040937935.1 Hyperolius riggenbachi
CAAATATACGCTTGTGGAGGATTTCCGCCGTATCAGCGCACGCGTTGTGCGCTGATCACAGAGAAAGTTCCACAATCGTTACAGCTGCTCTGGGTGAAGGTGTCAAAAATGCAGACACCATTCTCCCAGAAGCTTGTGCTTTACAATTGCTGTCCAGCAGAAACTAGATTGATGGCATCCTCACACAGCAGAGGGACTATGTCCTCCCAGGACCTGATAAGGGACCAGGGCTGAATTAGCTGCTTCTGGCCTCTTTGATGTAGTTTGAAAGCTACAAGTAAGGAAACATTTGCTAGCATTTGACCAGGAAGAGGGGAACTGTTTAACCCCCAGCTGCCCTGCTCTTTGTTAAATGAAGCCTTTTTTCTATCTGCTGTCATTTTTTTTTTTTAAAGTGGCTACAGGGAAAATTTTATGAGGCTCTAACTACTTTATTTGGACGAATAAACGTTTATTCGTCACACTCTGTCCCACAATTTACCAATCAACTTATTCCTGATTTGAGCCATGCTTATGCGCTTTGAGTACAAAGGGGAAAAAAGCCCTTTACAGCCCTGGGGTGGAGCATTGCACCTCAAACACACTAGCCAGGTGTTAAACTGGCCTAAAGCCTCATAACATATGTATGCCTGAGGAAGGGCTCCGTCCGAAACATGTTGTGTATTCACTAAGCTTTAATACAGCTTGTTGCTGTCACAGCCTGTGTCCTTCTTTGTGCTTTAACATACAGTGGTGTGAAAAACTATTTGCCCCCTTCCTGATTTCTTATTCTTTTGCATGTTTGTCACACTTAAATGTTTCTGCTCATCAAAAACCATTAACTATTAGTCAAAGATAACATAATTGAACACAAAATACAGTTTTAAATGATGGTTTTTATTATTTAGGGAGAAAAAAAACTCCAAATCTACATGGCCCTGTGTGAAAAAGTGATTGCCCCCCTTGTTAAAAAATAACTTAACTGTGGTTTATCACACCTGAGTTCAATTTCTGTAGTCACCCCCAGGCCTGATTACTGCCACACCTGTTTCAATCAAGAAATCACTTAAATAGGAGCTATCTGACACAGAGAAGTAGACCAAAAGCACCTCAAAAGCTAGACATCATGCCAAGATCCAAAGAAATTCAGGAACAAATGAGAACAAAAGTACTGTAATTGAGATCTATCAGTCTGGTAGAGGTTATAAAGCCATTTCTAAAGCTTTGGGACTCCAGCGAACCACAGTGAGAGCCATTATCCACAAATAGCAAAAACATGGAACAGTGATGAACCTTCCCAGGAGTGGCCGGCCGACCAAAATTACCTCAAGAGCGCAGAGAAAACTCATCCGAGAGGCCACAAAAGACCCCAGGACAACATCTAAAGAACTGCAGGCCTCACTTGCCTCAATTAAGGTCAGTGTTCACGACTCCACCATAAGCAAGAGACTGGGCAAAAATGGCCTGCATGGCAGATATCCAAGGCACAAACCACTTTTAAGCAAAAAGAACATATTAAGGCTCGTCTCAATTTTGCTAAAAAAAAATATCAAAAAATGCCAAGACTTTTGGTAAAATACCTTGTGGACCGAGGAGACAAAAGTTGAACATTTTGGAAGGTGCGTGTCCCATTACATCTGGCGTAGAAGTAACACAGCATTTCAGAAAAACAACATCATACCAACAGTAAAATATGGTAGTGGTAGTGTGATGGTCTGGGGTTGTTTTGCTGCTTCAGGACCTGGAAGACTTGCTGTGATAGATGGAACCATGAATTTTACTGTCTACCAAAAAATTCTGAAGGAGAATGTCCGGCCATCTGTTCGTCAACTCAAGCTGAAGCAATATTGGGAGCTGCAACAAGACAATGACCCAAAAAACACCAGCAAATCCACCTCTGAATGGCTGAAGAAAAACAAAATGAAGACTTTGGAGTGGCCTAGTCAAAGTCCTGACCTGAATCCTATTGAGATGTTGTGGCATGACCTTAAAAAGGCGGTTCATGCTAGAAAACCCTCAAATAAAGATGAATTACAACAATTCTGCAAAGATGAGTGGGCCAAAATTCCTCCAGAGCGCTGTAAAAGACTTGTTGCAAGTTATAGCAAACGCTTGATTGCAGTTATTGCTGCTAAGGGTGGCCCAACCAGCAGAGCCGGGACAAGGTCCTCCAGCACCCAAGGCTGAGACACCAAAGTGTGCCCCTCCAATCCTCCCACCCCAGCCATCACACACTGATTGCTATTAGACTAAGAGGCCCCCATGGGCCCACAACCTCCCCAACACCTTAATATCTAGTTATCTGGCTTGCAGTCACTGCCATGTATGCCCTTTTCTTATTTCTTTCTGCTTCAAACACAATTAGGAATGACAGCTGAATGAATTCTGCGCCCCCTCCTACACTGCGCCCTGAGGCTGGAGCCTCTCCAGCGTATGCCTCGGCCCGGCCCTGCCAACCAGTTATTAGGTTCAGGGGGCAATTTCTTTTTCACACAGGGCCATGTAGGTTTTGAGGGTTTTTTTCTCACTAAATAATAAAAAACCATTATTTAAAACTGCATTTTGTGTTCAATTATGTTATCTTTGACTAATAGTTAACGGTTTTTGATGAGCAGAAACATTTAAGTGTGACAAACATGCAAAAGAATAAGAAATCAGGAAGGGGGCAAATAGTTTTTCACACCACTGTATGTCCATGGAGTCTATTCTCCATGTCTAGGTTTAAAGGGACTCCGAGCTCATAAAAAAAATGAAAGTTGTACTCACCTGGGGCTTTCTCCAGCCCAGTGCTGGTCGGGAGGTCCCACGACGGCGTCCTGGCTCTTCTCCTTCTCCCCGCTCCGGAATGGCTGACAGGCCGGAGCCCGGGCGACACTCGCCCGAGTGTCGAGCTGCTCCTTCCGTGTATGACGCGGATTACGTCACACGCCGGCCGCCTCGCGTCATCACGGCGGCTGGCATGGCAGTACGGCGCATGCGCGCTTTAATCGCGCATGCGCAGTACTTTCACGCCGGCCGCCGTGAGCCCCAGGTGAGTACAACTTTTAGAGAGAAGTAAATTATGAGCCCCTCTGAGGGAAAGCTAGTGGCAAGACTATATGCTCTGTGGCAGATATCAATGCTATAGAAATATAAAAATATATAGTAAGTGGTTATATGACTTTTTACTAACTAAAAGGTGAAAACTATTTTAAAATCTAAAACAAATAAATGACACGTCTGTTCCAATCATTACTTCATCAAATATACTTACACAGCTTTTTCGTACGTTTTGCGGGGCTTGCGTTTTAACCACTTAAGGACTGCAGTCATAAAACCACTTAAGGACCAGAGCCTTTTTTTCCATTCGGACCACTGCAGCTTTCACGGTTTATTGCTCAGTCATACAACCTACCACCTAAATGAATTCTACCTCCTTTTCTTGTCACTAATACAGCTTTCTTTCGGTGCTATTTGATTGCTGCTGCGAGTTTTAGTTTTTATTATATTCATCAAAAAAGACATGAATTTTGTCAAAAAAATGACTTTTTTAACTTTCTGTGCTGACAGTTTTCAAATAAAGTAAAATTTCCTATACATTTGAGCGCGAAAGTTATTCTGCTACATGTCTTTGATAAAAAAAAACCCATTCAGTGTATATTTATTGGATTGGGTAAAAGTTATAGCGTTTACAAACTATGGTGCAAAAAGTGAATTTTCCCATTTTCAAGCATCTCTGACTTTTCTGCGCACCTGTCAGGTTTCATGAGGGGCTAAAATTCCAGGATAGTACAAATACCCCCCAAATGACCCCATTTTGGAAAGAAGACATCCCAAAGTATTCAGTGAGAGGCATGGTGAGTTCATAGAAGATTTTATTTTTTGTCACAAGTTAGCGGAAAATGACACTTTGTAACAAAAAAAAAAAAAAAAAAAAGTTTCCATTTCTTCTAACTTGCGACAAAAAAAAATGAAATCTGCCACGGACTCACTATGTTCCTCTCTGAATACCTTGAAGTGTCTACTTTCCAAAATGGGGTCATTTGTGGGGTGTGTTCACTGTCCTGGCATTTTGGGGGGTGCCTAATTGTAAGCACCCCTGTAAAGCCTAAAGATGCTCATTGGACTTTGGGCCCCTTAGCGCAGTTAGGCTGCAAAAAAGTGCCACACATGTGGTATTGCCGTACTCAGGAGAAGTAGTATAATGTGTTTTGGGGTGTATTTTTACACATACCCATGCTGGGTGGGAGAAATATCTCCGTAAATGACAATTGTTTTCTTTTTTTAACACACAATTGTCAATTAATAGAGATATTTATCCCACTCAGCATGGGTATGTGGAAAAATACACCCCAAAACACATTATACTACTTCTCCTGAGTACGGCGATACCACATGTGTGGCACTTTTTTGCACCCTAACTGCGCTAAGGGGCCCAAAGTCCAATGAGTACCTTTAGGATTTCACAGGTCATTTTGAGAAATTTCGTTTCAAGACTGCTCCTCACGGTTTAGGGCCCCTAAAATGCCAGGACAGTATAGGAATCCCACAAATTACCCCATTTTAGAAGGAAGACACCCCAAGGTATTCCATTAGGAGGATGGTGAGTTCATAGAAGATTTTTTTTTTTTGTCACAAGTTAGCGGAAATTGATTTTAATTGTTTTTTTTCACAAAGTGTCATTTTCTGCTAACTTGTGACAAAAATAAAATCTTCTATGAACTCACCATACTCCTAACGGAATACCTTGGGGTGTCTTCTTTCTAAAATGGGGTCATTTGTGGGGTTCCTATACTGCCCTGGCATTTTAGGGGCCCTAAACCGTGAGGAGTAGTCTTGAAACCAAATGTCGCAAAATGACCTGTGAAATCCTACAGGTACTTATTGGACTTTGGGCCCCTTAGCGCACTTAGGGTGCAAGAAAGTGCCACACATGTGGTACCGCCGTACTCAGGAGAAGTAGTATAATGTGTTTTGGGGTGTATTTTTACACATACAGATGCTAGGTGGGAGAAATATCTCTGTAAATGACAATTATTTGATTTTTTTTACACACAATTGTCCATTTACAGAGAGATTTCTCCCACCCAGCATGGGTATGTATAAAAATACACCTCAAAACACATTATACTACTTCTTCTGAGTACGGCGATACCACATGTGTGACACTTTTTTGCAACCTAGGTGCGCTAAGGGGCCTAACGTCCTATTCACAGGTCATTTTGAGGCATTTGGATTCTAGACTACTCCTCACGGTTTAGGGCCCCTAAAATGCCAGGGCAGTATAGGAACCCCACAAGTGACCCCATTTTAGAATGAAGACACCCCAAGGTATTCCGTTAGGGGTATGGTGAGTTCATAGAAGATTTTTTTTTTGTCACAAGTTAGCGGAAAATGACACTTTGTGAAAAAAAAAACAATACATATCAATTTCCGCTAACTTGTGACAAAAAATAAAATCTTCTATGAACTCACCATACTCCTAACGGAATACCTTGGGGTGTCTTCTTTCTAGAATGGGGTCATTTGTGGGGTTCCAATACTGCCCTGGCATTTTAGGGGCCCTAAACCGTGAGTAGTCGTCTTGAACCCAAATGTCTCAAAATGACCTGTGAAATCCTAAAGGTACTCATTGGACTTTGGGCCCCTTAGCACAGTTAGGCTGCAAAAAAGTGTCACACATGTGGTATCGCCGTACTCAGAAGAAGTAGTATAATGTGTTTTGTGGTGTATTTTTACATATAACCATGCTGGGTGGGAGAAATATCTCTGTAAATGACACATTTTTGATTTTTTTTACACACAATTGTCCATTTACAGAGAGATTTCTCCCACCCAGCATGGGTATGTGTAAAAATACACCACAAAACACATTATACTACTTCTCCTGAGTATGGCGATACTACATGTGTGACACTTTTTTGCAGCCTAGGTGCGCTAAGGGGCCCAACGTCCTATTCACAGGTCATTTTGAGGCATTTGTTTTCTAGACTACTCCCCACGGTTTAGGGCCCCTAAAATGCCAGGGCAGTATAGGAACCCCACAAGTGACCCCATTTTAGAAAGACGACACCCCAAGGTATTCCGTTAGGGGTATGGTGAGTTCATAGAAGATTTTATTTTTTGTCACAAGTTAGTGAAAAATGACACTTTGTGAAAAAAAACAATAAAAATCCAATTTCCGCTAACTTTTGACAAAAAATAAAATCTTCTATGAACTCATCATACACCTAACAGAATACCTTGGGGTGTCTTCTTTCTAAAATGGGGTCACTTGTGGGGTTCCTATACTGCCCTGGCATTTTACGGGCCCAAAACTGTGAGTAGTCTGGAAACCAAATTTCTCAAAATGACTGTTCAGGGGTATAAGCATCTGCAAATTTTGATGACAGGTGGTCTATGAGAGGGCAAATTTTGTGGAAACGGTCATAAGCAGGGTGGCCTCTTAGATGACAGGATGTATTGGGCCTGATCTGATGGATAGGAGTGCTAGGGGGGTGACAGGAGGTGATTGATGGGTGTCTCAGGGGGCGGTTAGAGGGGAAAATAGATGCAATCAATGCACTGGGGAGGTGATCGGAAGGGGGTCTGAGGGGGATCTGAGGGTTTGGCCGAGTGATCAGGAGCCCACACGGGGCAAATTAGGGCCTGATCTGATGGGTAGGTGTGCTAGGGGGTGACAGGAGGTGATTTATGGGTGTCTCAAGGTGTGATTAGAGGGGGGAAATAGATGCAAGCAATGCACTAGCGAGGTGATCAGGGCTGGGGTCTGAGGGCGTTCTGAGGTGTGGGCGGGTGATTGGGTGCCCGCAAGGGGCAGATTAGGGTCTAATCTGATGGGTAACAGTGACAGGTGGTGATAGGGGGTAATTGATGGGTAATTAGTGGGTGTTTAGAGGAGAGAATAGATGTAAACGATGGATTTGGGAGGTGATCTGATGTCGGATCTGCGGGCGATCTATTGGTGTGGGTGGGTGATCAGATTGCCCGCAAGGGGCAGGTTAGGGGCTGATTGATGGGTGGCAGTGACAGGGGGTGATTGATGGGTGGCAGTGACAGGGGGTGATTGACAGGTGATCAGTGGGTTATTACAGGGAAGAACGGATGTAAATAATGCACTGGCGAATCGATAAGGGGGGGGTTGAGGGCAATCTGAGTGTGTGGGCGGGCGATTGGGTGCCCGCAAGGGTCTAATCTGATGGGTAACAGTGACAGGTGGTGATGGGGGTGATTGATGGGTGATTGATGGGTAATTAGTGGGTGTTTAGAGGAGAGAATAGATGTAAACAATGGATTTGGGAGGTGATCTGATGTCGGATCTGCGGGCGATCTATTGGTGTGGGTGGGTGATCAGATTGCCCGCAAGGGGCAGGTTAGGGGCTGATTGATGGGTGGCAGTGACAGAGGGTGATTGATGGGTGGCAGTGACAGGGGGTGATTGACAGGTGATCAGTGGGTTATTACAGGGAAGAACGGATGTAAATAATGCACTGGCGAATCGATAAGGGGGGGGGGTTGAGGGCAATCTGAGTGTGTGGGCGGGCAATTGGGTGCCCGCAAGGGTCTAATCTGATGGGTAACAGTGACAGGTGGTGATAGGGGGTGATTGATGGGTGATTGATGGGTAATTAGTGGGTGTTTAGAGGAGAGAATAGATGTAAACGATGGATTTGGGAGGTGATCTGATGTCGGATCTGCGGGCGATCTATTGGTGTGGGTGGGTGATCAGATTGCCCGCAAGGGGCAGGTTAGGGGCTGATTGATGGGTGGCAGTGACAGGAGGTGATTGACGGGTGATTGACAGGTGATTGACAGGTGATTGACAGGTGATTGACAGGTGATTGACAGTTGATCAGGGGGGATAGATGCATACAGTACGCAGGGGGGGGAGGGTCTGGGGGGGTCTGGGGAGAATCTGAGGGGTGGGGGGGTGATCAGGAGGGAGCAGGGGGCAGTTTAGGGACTAAAAAAAAAAATAGCGTTGACAGATAGTGACAGGGAGTGATTGATGGGTGATTAGGGGGGTGATTGTGTGCAAATGGTGGTCTGGGGGGTGGGCAGGGGGGGGTCTGAGGGGTACTGTGGGCGATCAGGGGGCAGGGGGGGGCAGATCAGTGTGTTTGGGTGCAGACTAGGGTGGCTGCAGCCTGCCCTGGTGGTCCCTCGGACACTGGGACCACCAGGGCAGGAGGCAGCCTGTATAATACACTTTGTATACATTACAAAGTGTATTATACACTTTGTAGCGGCGATCGCGGGGTTAACAACCCGCCGGCGCTTCCGATTGGCCGGCGGGTTGACGTCGCGGGTGGGCGGAGCCTATTGCCGGTGGATGCGCGCGCATCCCAGCGCGCGATCCCCGGCCAGAGAGTGCCCCAGGACCTGACGCCAATCTGCGTTACGTGGTCCTGGGGCTGCCACTTTGCCGCCGCCAATATGAAGTAGGCGGTCGGCAAGTGGTTAAGGCACTAATGATAATTCCTGCATAGAGTTTACCCCAAATCTACTTCTGTTTTTACATCTGCTACCAGCTATCTCTCTTGCGATTACTCGTCTCCAGAGCCAAGTGAGTTCTTCCACATCAGCTCACACAGCACTCGTACATAAATAGGAAGTGACAACTCCAGACCAGCTCCCTTTAATATTTCATATATCTCCTGTTTACGGAGGTAAAAATTAGCCCTTTTCAGTTTCCTCTTCCTATGTCTGTGCTCTCTGTATGAGCTGCAATTAACCGTTGTCAGCTGCTTATTCATATTTTATACCATGCTCTATATGGCACATGAAAGCTCACCCAATTTGCTGCTGGTCCAGTTTCCTGTTTAGGTCAGTGTTGGGTTATGGGACCACTTCTGTAGTTGTGATAATGAAAGGAAAAAGTCAGTTGTGTCGCTGAGATTCCTGCGGAATTGCTTCTGACACAGGAAGGACAGGACTGTTGACAATTATTCCCCTGCTGGATTACCCAGAGTTGTGGATGAAGAAAAGTATGTCAATTCTCTGGACAACATAAACGTAGCAAGGAAATAAAAAATAATGTATGTGTTTAGAAAAACAGCATGTATGGGCATAAAAATTGAAGTGTCTGGTTTGGTGAACTGAATATTTTTCTTTAAAATAGAAACAGCATGAAAAAAGAAATAACCAACAAGGGTAAAAAAAACTAAGCCAAAGATGTGTGATGATTTAACGGATGTATGTTCTACGGATAGCAAATGTTATGGGAGAACGGATGTCATGATGGCCACACTTGCACAAGTAGGGACTAATCTAGAGGGCTCCCATCAAAATTTAGGTGAGAGGTCCAAAGCTATGTAGCTATGATCCTGAGGGTGCTCATCAAGTAAAGTGGAAAGTATGCCTGTGCATTCATCAGAGATAAGTGTGTGGGTGCTCACCAGTCTGAGGGTTCATTAGTCTCATGGGTATTGTAGGGGTTCATGAGACAGAAAGTAGACCCAGGGTGGTGAAAATCAACTGATGAGATAAACAATTGTATTTATCCCCCTACTCCTAAAATGACTTTTTTCTATCTCTAACCTGCCATCAGAAGTTGTATTCTGCCAGGAAAACCTTTATAGCTGTGATTCGTGTATCAGTGAGGTTTACTATATCCTCAACAAGGTACCAACAAGAGAGAAGCTGTCACTTGCATACCTGAAAATGAACTCTTTCAGGCAGCAAAATAAAAAGAGAAAAACAGCTTGGTTATTAATGTGTTTTGTACTGTACATACACAATTTTATCTCATCGTGTTACATGTTGCCTCAGGTACACTTGAAGATCATCTGAAGGTTTGTCTGAGAGTCTTGAGGGTTCATCAATCTGGGGGTCAACATGGGAGTTCATTAGTGTGAGGGTCATTGTGGCGATTCATCAGGCTCAGGACCATCATGTTGGTTCATCAGTCTGAGAGACATCATTTATTCCTGGTGGATATAGCTAGTCAATGATGTCATTGTCTTGCAGGTGCTTATGTAGGGCATAATCTAATGTTGCCATTTACTCTAATCTGTCAAAAAAGACCTGAAATGCGAGTACGTTTGAGGCTGGGTATAGGGATGAGTTGGCAGAATTCAAAAATCATTAGCCATTTTGTATGCAAATGTATGCTTGCCAAAGACCTGTTCAATACCTCCATTGTGAGAACACAAGCTATTTTACCATTGGGAAACAAACCTCTGAAAAACAACCTGCTTTGTATGAATAAGGTGAAGGGGAGGAAAAAAGATAGGGTCGTGGAGGAGCTAATAAAGAGCATGGTAACGTGGGGAAAGGGGGGGGGTCACGTATACAAGGGGTGGGGGGATCAGGGAAATCATAGTAGGTAGAAGAGAGAGTAGAGAAGGTGCAGGGTAGGCGGTGTAAGAGTAAATAAGAGTTGGGGTGACCTGAAGGCAATAACTGATGGAAGAAGAGCTCAACACCAAGGACCTGACTGACCCTCAGCAGTTTGCCTATAGAACAAACAGATCTGTAGACGAAGATATAAACATCGGCCTAAGGTATATCCTGTCCCATCTAGACAAACCAGACAAGTACGCCAGGATTCTCCTACTCGGCTTCAGCTACACCTTTAATTTGGAGCTAGTCCAACTCAACATGCATCCCACCCTCTTCAAATGGCTGATGGCTGAAGGAGTTTCTTACAAAAAGAACCCAAGTGGTGAAGCTCTTTAGAGTGCAAACTACCAACACAGGCGCCTCCCAAAGGTGCATCCTGTCACCTATCCTTTTATTCCTTTACACAAACTTCTGCACCACTAAGAAGGACTCTGTCAAGGTGATCAAGTTCTCAGATGGCACCACCATCATAGGCCTCATGGACAAGAGCTGAGAACAAGTCTACTAACAGGAGATCGAGAACATAAGCAACTCGTGCAAGGACAATAAGCTTTTTCCTCAACTCAGCAAAAACTGTTGAATTGACCGTCGACTTCAGGAAAATACATTTCAGGATGTAAATGTAACGATCGGAGAGGATCAGTGTCACACCCAGAGCCTTGATTATTGGTGATCCGCAGAATCACCAATAATGCAAGGATTGACCCGATTATATAGCAATCTGCGGAATTGCTAATAATGCGGGCAGATCAAAAAAGGGAGTAGACACACGAACAGAGCAACAAAATACAATGCAGAATAATACACAGGTTTTGTGGAAATGTCCACCACTCGGTAATTCCTCAAAGGTGTGGTTACCTCTGAATGGGAACCCCGTGTGTGAGATCCTCCAAGGAAGCAGTGGAGGAATCTCAGCCTCTGGCAGTAACTGTCTGCTAGGGCAGGCGTCTCGGAGAGGCAAGCCTCAGATAGTAACCCTACAGTGGGAGACTTTCCACTGAAGGGAGAAAGGTCAGACAAAATAGAGGTTCGGCAACAGATCTGGCGGTAACATTACAGAAACGTGAGATGAGAGAATAGTCAGAAACCAAGCCAATAGTCGATAATGGTACGGCCTGGCAAAGTACAGAATCAGAAAACAGAAGGACGGTCAAGACAGGCACAGTCATACACAGGAAATCAATACAGTTTAATATGCGTATATACTGGCGATAAACCAGTATATAACGCAATATCAAATACAAGACTGGCTAAGTGTAACAAGAGCCGGGGTCCTGCCGGATTGTCACACGGGAATTGACTAGGTCTGAGTGCTGACACAGGGTATCGCAAACACAGACGAAGTGTTACTGCAAAGCACTTCCTTATATACTGCCTGGGAGAGAAGTCTCCACCCCAAGCAGCAACCAATCAGGGCAGGCAAAAATCGTCAGCTGACCTCTAGGTCAGCTGACACGCTTCCTAAGTGTATAAAGGCGTGTCTGGCGTGCGCGCGCACCCCCTAGAGGCAAGATGGCAGAGCCCTGATGTGCAGCACGCCGGTGAGTTTGGCGCAGTGCGCCCGGAGCGGATGCGGACAAATTTCCGCATTCGGCATTGGAAATTCCGTATGCCGGAACGGATGCAACCATATTTCCGCAATCCATCCGGCGTCTAGGAATTTTCGTTACAGTAAATCAGGGTGAGAAAAAATTTTACAATGGGAAAACACTGACTAAATAATCTCTAAATTAGTATTGTAAAAAAAAAAATATTTAATTATGTTATTTTCACTACAGTTCTTCAAGCAATCTGTTCAGTAAAATACCTTTTCATTCCCCCGCTGCTTCAAAAAGTATACAAAATAAGTTGTTTCATGTTGCCTGAAAGTTGATTTTACATTTTCTACCTATTTTTAGTGCTTTCTAAATGTTGGAAATGTATTTTGTAGATATGGGAACCAAGAGGAAAAACTTGCTGTGAGTAAAATTATCCGCCTCCTGCAAACACTTTACTGGCAAATTCACCTGGAAATGTAATGCTTGCAGTGCCAGTGCAAATGTTAATTTGTGTGCTGTGTTGAGTTTCAGAGCTAGGATGCTGTTTTTAAGCATATTGATGGGCGATTTCTCTTGCCGTTGCCAATAATCTAAAGCATGGCACATCACTTACTGCTTCATTATGCCTACATTATTTTATGTTATTATTTTTAGTTTTAGTGTATTGTCCTCTTTTCAACATTTTTTTAAATTATTTAAAAAATGTGCATACCTTTCATGCAGCTCCAAGTCTTCCCCATATGAACTGGTATTGACCGAATGGCTGAGCCAGTCAGTGTGGAGCTCCACCACCTGAAAAATACCAGCCTACCTAGATCTCCATATAGTGATGCTCTGTGAGAGGGAGACGAAAATCCCCCCCTCCTTCCCCTTTACCACACAACTTTATCCATGTGAAGTTCAAGGGGCTTATTCCCGCCTCCAGTGCTAGAAAGAGGAAGAGGGTACATAATCACACACATGTGATTATGTTTGATTCTCAGATGGGGGGACTTGTTATTTTTTTTGGATACCAGGGTTTAAATCCTGGCTGCAGCTAGTTACCTATTCAGCAAGGGGTCCTTAAAGGACCTCTGTCGCAAAAATCTTAAAATGTTAAATATATGTAAACATATACAAATAAGAAGTACGTTTCTTCCAAAGTAAAATGAGCCATAAATTACTTTTCTCCTATGTTGCTGTCACTTACAGTAGGTAGTAGAAATCTGAGAGAACTGACAGGTTTTGGACTAGCCCATATCCTCATGGGGAGTTCACAGGGATTTCTTTATTTTCAAAATGCACTTAGTGAATGGCAGTTGCTCCTTCCAACTGCCAAAAAAAAGTGTACGGTGAGCAGGGAGGTTGGTCAACAACTTTGTATAAATCTTATTCAGGGAGTGTCTTTATAAAGAATAAAGGCCATGCTGAGAATCCCCTATGAAGAGATGGACTAGCCCAAAATCTGTTGATAATGTCAGATTTCTACTACTTACTGTAAGTGACAGCAATATAGGAGAGAAGTAATTTATGGCTCATTTTACTCAGGAAGAAACGTACTTCTTATTTGTATGTGTTTTAAATGTTAACATTTTCGTGACAATTCCTCTTTAAAGGATAACTGTAGAGAGCAGAATACGAAGGCTGCCATATTTATTTCCTTTTAAACAATACCAGTTGCCTGGCAGCCCTGCTGATCTATTTGGCTTCAGTGGTGTCTGAATCACAAAAGAAACCCGCATGCAGCTAATCTTGTCAGTTCTGACAATAATGTGTTATTGCAGTTATCTGCTCTATGCTTGTTCAGGGTCTATGGCTAAAGTATTATAGGCAGAGGATCAGCAGGGTCACCAGGCAACTGGCATTGCTTAAGGCCCCATTCACACTAGAGCGTTTTGCTGCGATTTCAGCAAAACGCTCAAACGCTAGTGCTCTTTAAAAGCGCTAGCGTAATGAAACCCTATGGGCCCGTTCTTACTTGAGCGATTTGCGCTGATCGCCGTAAATCGCCCAAAAACGGGCAAAAATGCCAAATGCGTCGCCTACACCATGTTCAGGCGATTTCCCGGCGATAGTGTTTCAGTGCTATAGAAGCGCTAAACGCGATTGCGACAAAATCGAAGCACTGTTCAGTGATTTTTCTGCGGAAAAACACGGAAAAATCACTTCTGCAAAGTTTTGAAAACGCAGGTGTGAATAGAGCCTAAAAGGAAATAAATATGGCAGCCTCCATATCCCTCTCATTACAGTTGTCCTTTAAAAGACTCACAAGGCCAAAACATAAATGTAGTTTTACTTACCTTGTGCTTCTTTCAACCCCTATAAGTAATTTAAGTCCCTCACCACAGCTCCAGTCCTCTCTGTGGTCCCGCTAGCAGCCTGGAAGGATCACGCAATGGCACAAATCATGCAGCAATGCACTATTGACTTTGAAACGGAATTGCGGTGATTTCGGCGTTCTGACTATTTCCATCGCATCGAGTCGCATTAAGTGTGTAAGTCTACATAGACTTGCATTGACCTCTTGTGGTAAAATAGCTTACAGCCACAGTGTAAAAGGGGCCTTAAACAATACCAATTGCCCGGCAGTCCTGCTGATCCTCTGCCTCTTATACTTTAAGCCATAGACCACTAGGGATGGTCGCTGGATTCCACGGAATTATAAATTCCGCAATTCCGGCTGGAATTTGGTGATTCCGGTTCCGAACGGAATTGCTATAGCGCTAAGGCAGAATTTCCACAGAAAAATAAAAAAATTTCTGCAAAATTTTACGGAATTCTAATTTTTTTCCCCACCGAACTGATTTCTACTCAATAGACTTCCTTCCTCCCTTCCTCCCTCCCAGAGGGAGGAGGGTCTCGTCTTCCAGAGGATTGGCTTTTGAAATCCTACAATTCCCTAAGAAAGCTCATTTTTCTCTTGGATATATCACAATAGTACATGCTAGGCTGGCTTCAGCATGTAGCATTGTAGTGTGTTGTGTTGGTTGTATAATGGCTAGGATAGCACCCTACAGAGTGGTAGGCCTGGGTTCAATTCCTGGGCCTGGCCAATGTATGTGAGTTGGCTTTTGACATCCTACAAATCCCTAAGCAAGCTCATTTTTGCTCTTGGATATAACATAATGGTACATGCTAGGCTGGCTTCAGCATGTAGTGTTGGTGGTGGTATAGTGGTGAAGAGAGCTACCTACCGAGCACTAGACCTGGGTTCAATTCCCAGCCAAGGTATGTAAGCTGGCTTTTGAAATCCTACAATTTCCTGGAAGACGAGACCCTCCTCCCTCCAGGAGGAGGGAGGAAGGAGAAAAAGGACTAAGGGAACAGTCAATAAGGTCTATGGGCTACCATATAGCATAAACAAGGTTCCATTTGCAATTGTTTTAATTTTTCCGCCAGAATCGGAACTCCGCGGAATTTCGCAAAAATTCAGCGTAATTTTCATAGCGACGGAATTCAGCGCTGGCGGAATCCGCGAATTCCGGCGGGACAGAATTTGCTCTTTCCGATCATCCCTAATAGACCCTGAACAAGTTTTGTTATACAGTTTTCCCTAGAGATAACCGCTGCTTATGTACATCATCATCACATGCACACTTAATATTGCTCAGGACCAAGTCAGGGTCACTGTAAACGTTTTGTGATTGGTGCAGGTTTAGCTAGTTTAAACATTAAAACTTTGTCCTGTTAAGCGATGTTAATTTTATAGATTACATCATCACAATAGTTACTAGGCAACGGCTCTAACTAATCACAGATGTATTAATAGAAAAGAGCCCTTCAGAAGAGCTGTCTGATGTGTGTTTAAAATGCACTCAGCAATGATAGATTTCACTTCTCATCGCTTTAAAGTACAGCATTGCCATCTTATAACTACTGTATATAGTGTCATCACTTGTGGCACATATCCCCCAAAAAAACAAATGTTTCTTATTTAGGAGGTTATGCAAATCATTATATACTTCTATGGCATACATGTAAAAAGGGTGCTGGGAAATTTGGGTGCAGGGTAAAGCCGAAAAATGTCTCACCATGCTGTAGCAGATTTCCTGGCGATGTTAATTACTATTCCCCCTCCAAGACGCTGTACAGTGGGGGTAAGATGCAATTTGGCTTCCAGCTATTGCTGTGCTGTTTTTATTGTAATTTGGGCTCTGTCTTTTGCCAGCATCCAAATTACACTCTGAGCGTCACTATAGCTATAGCCGTAACTACACCCTTTTTTACCGGTCTCGCTTCTATGACCAATTGTGCTTGTAGGCATATAAACAGAGATATGGGTTCCAACACCCAACTTAGTGGTGCCATCAAATTAGCACAGTGGTCTCTGGAGATGCCCTACATATTGGCCCAAAGTGTGTAAAAGTTTGAGTCAACAAAACACAAACTCTTGAGCAGTGATGATCACCGGATAAAATCCAAATAGGTTTTATTCAGATTTCATCCAGGTAATTAAAGCTCCTGTGCAGGTGGGCGAGGTGGGGTTATTCTTACCCAGCAGGCGTCTTCTTTGATCCGTCTCACGGCGCCTCCCACAATGCGTTCCAAGCCGCGGTCATGTGATTACAACACTCCGGGTTGAAGGAGGAAGTGTTTGTAGTCACGTGATGCGCTTGGAACGCATCGTGGGAGGCGTCGTGGGTCGGATCAAATAAGATGTCTGATGGGTAAGATTAACCCCCCCTCGCCCACCCGCACAGGTGCTTTAATTATAATCATGATTATAGAAGACATAAGTAAACCCTATAAAAGGGTTTTTTTTATGTATAGAGCTTTTATTTAACATTTCACTTGGAAGGTGATGGACATATTGGTATCCCCTAACAATATTACCATACTCCACCCTAAGTCACCCCAGGAACTTATCCTCACATACGTGTGGGTGGTTAATCCAAATCCAAAGAGTTGGCAAGGAGCCCGTTCTCATTGACATGAATGGGGATCTGTGGCAGAGGAGGACGATTTCCACTTCCATCCTGCTGAGGCCCCACCCCCATGTCATGGACCATGCGGCCAGGTATACAGTGTCTTGCAAACGTATTCACTCCCACTTCACATTTTTTTCATGTTTTGTTGTTTTACAACCTGGAATTAAAATTTGCAGTTGTTGGCAGTTTCCACCATTTCTTTAAACAGAACATGAGTATGACTTTAAAGAGGAACTCCAGTGAAAATAATGTAGTAAAAAAAAGTGCTTAATTTTTTACCATAATTACTGTATGTATAAATGATTTAGTCAATGTTTGCTCATTGTAAAATCTTTCCTCTCCCCTATTTACATTCTGACATGTATCACATGGTGACATTTTTACTGTGGGCAGGTTATGTAGCTGCTCCTAGCTGTTTTGGCTGTTAGAGACAGCTGTAAACAGCTATTTCCTGTCTGTGAACCTTGTTACATTGTAACAAACTGCCAAAAGTACTGCGGTACTCAGAGCTTCTTGTGGGAGGGGTTTCAGCGCAAAATCAGTCATACAGCGCCCCCTGATGGTCTGTTTGTGAAAAGCATTATATTTCTCATGTAAAAGGGGGTATCAGCTACTGATTGGGATAAAGTTCAATTCTAGGTTGGAGTTTCTCTTTAACAATGTGTTACTTGGATGATTGTGAAGCAAACAAAAAAATTAGTCAGTACTTTAAAAAGTAATGTTACCATCACATAGTAGTAGGGGAAAGAAGTGAGAAGTTAATAAATAGAAAACAAATCAATAGATGGTTGATATTTTCCATTTAATTTGTTCATGTTGATTAATCCACCTTGAGCCTGTGGGTCATAATTTTTACTATTGGCAAACATGAAAAAAAACCAGACAGCACCAATTCTCTCTCTCTCTCTCTCTCTCTCTCTCTCTCTCTCTCTCTCTCTCTCTCTCTCTCTCTCTCTCTCTCTCTCTCTCTCTCTCTCTCTCTCTCTCTCTCTCTCTCTCTCTCTCTTTCTCTCTCTCTCTGTCTCTCTCTCTGGGTTGAAGTTCCTATTTAATTTAAGTAGCTGTATGCCTCACAGAGATTTTAAACAGTTGCTCCGCTGTGCCGGATATAGACAGTAGCTTGAGCGGCTGACAAGTCTCCATAAGACTCTGTGTTTTGGTTATTGGCACAGAGAATAAAAGTGAAAACAGAACAGATAAATGATTTTTAGCATCGTAGTGTACTCAAAAAGTTAACAGCTGCTGAAATAAACTTGTGATAGGTTCACTTTAAACACAGTTGACATGAAGAAGTTTCCTTTAAACTATATGAACAGATTTAAAAAAATGCAGTTCTATCTCTACAGGATGGCTCTGGGAATTTATTCCGTTTGTCAGCGAATCTCCATAAAGAGCTGAGTCGGGGCACCCGGTTTTATTTACCAAAGTTAAAGCTTTCTCAGGCGCATCCTTTCTTAACTAGCGCCCTCCTCACATATGAGGCCACGGGGCATTAATCACACGTGGCAGAGGATGGCTTCCGACAGACACCACAAATTATTCTTTGCCACTGTGTAATTGTGATGAATGGTTGTGCTACAGAAGAGATAATGCACAATTCCATCATCATAAATCAAATACAGAAAGAAATATCCATGGTTGCTAAAATATTTCTACTTCTTTTCACCATTCAAGAAGTTTTTTAACACTTTCTACTGAGTTTCAGGAATGCAAAAGTAATAAGTGAGTTATCCATCTGCTCCTCCGGAGTGCTCCTTAAAGATAGACGCACCACCCCTGTCCCCTGCATATCCTGGATGGAGAGTTTTGTGCAGGGGGGTGGGAGGATTTCCCACCATCCCAAGCAAGGCAGCCTCTCAATACTGCTAGCATGGTTCCTTCCGCAGTGTCGGATGGGGAGGTGGAAAAACTGAGGAAATCCACCTGCTGAACAAGCAGCAGTAACCCTGTGTTATCACTCTCAATAGAAACCTGCTGCAAGTCTTCACTGTGAGCAGCAACACCTGATTACTACTGCTTGGCCAGCAAGCGGTTTTCCTCAGTTTTACCACCTCCCAGTCAAACACTGTCCTTCCGGCTCACTTTCATCTACTATGCCTGGGTATGGAGCTGGTTTTCATATGGTAAAGGAGCCATACTCCGTTATGCTTATCATTTACAGTAAAAAAAAAACAAAAGAAAACAAATTAAGGCCGAGCACTGCTTATACAATACTACAAAAGCAATGCTTGTACTATAAAAAACATGTGCTTGCCCACCATTTGGGAGGTTAAGACAAGTGGGGCAGGACCTCCTTTGTTAAAGCTATTGGAAAATATATTGGCAATAGTAGTTCTGCACAGGCGCAAAATGATCCCGGTGATATAAGCGTGATCAAGCGCCAACCCATGGGCCCATCGGGTCAGAGAGGCTTAGAAGGCTGACAGCAGTACCTTCGAGCAAGACGGAGCTGCTGCGAGGGACAAGAAAGGCATCTAGGGGCTATAAGAAGTCTCAGGGAAGTAAAGCTACATAGTGAGGTCTCACCTTGCAACTCCTTTAATCATCTAACACCTGCTTCCTGAGGGTCCTTAAAGAGGAACTCCAGCCTAAACAAACATACTGTTGTTAAGTTACATTCGTTATGTTAATTAAAATATAGATAGGTAATATAATCTCTTACCCACACTGTTTTAAAAGAACAGGCAGAGGTTTGATTTCATGAGGGCAGCCATCTTTTTCGTCGAAAGAAGGTGACAGGGAGCATGAGACACTGTTCCAACTGTCCTGTGTCCTGAGCACCTCTCCCAGTTGCTAGGCAGCGTGAATAACAACATAGGAAATCCCATCATGCTCTGCATAGCATCAGGGAAAAAAAGCCCGGGCTTTTTTTCTTTGATGGGTGGAACTTAGCTAAAAATGCAGCTAAAAATGATGCTTTGGTAAGAAAAACCAAGTTCCGATGCTGTGAAACTGTTAAAGAAACACCAAGTCTTTCTAGTTCTGCTGAGTAGATTTTTAGTACGGAGGTTCACTTTAAAGGAGTCATCTGGGAAAATAAGGTAAAATGAGTGCTACTTACCGGGGGCTTCCTCCAGCCCCAAGCTCTCAGCACGTCCCTCGCCGCAGCTCTGCCCGCAGCCGTTCGCCGCAGCTCTGTCCCGGTCCCCGGCGATGACGTCATAGCGACCTCCAGGTCGCTCTGTACTGCACCTGCGCGAGCGGCGCTGTCAATAACCGCCACGTGGGCCGGAGCGGACTGCGCAGGTGCAGTAGTTCTGCGCATGCGCAGTCCGCTCCGGCCCACATGGCGATGATTGACAGCGCAGCTCGCACAGGCGCAGTACAGAGCGATTTGGAGGTCGCTATGATGTCATCGCCGGGGACCGGGACAGAGCTGCGGAGTTGTGGTTTTACCTTATTTTCCCAGATGACTCCTTTAAGAATCTTATACACACTCAATAACTGTCACTCATAGGGATCAGGACCAAATCTCTAGAGAGACAGCTGGGGGGGTGGTTTACAGACATGTTGCTCAGCTGTAGTTTAGCAACGTGTTCTGTTGCTACGGAGGTGGAAGAAGGGAGCGGCGCATGAGGGAGCTGTTGCTGGTGGGCAGGGTAAGGAGGAGAATAATGTGCTGCTTTATCACTGTTATTTAAAGATCCAGCATAAAGCATCTTTAGGGCCCTTTCACACTGTGGTGGTGGAGGTCACACTCCCCATGTTGCGGTACGCTGCACCGTAAGTGCTCCCAAACTTACATTACCACACGGCTCCTGCGTCAGCTTGCGGCGATTTGCCTAGGGCCGGAAGTCATGTAAGTCTATAGTGACTCATGTATTTTTTAAAATGATGGCGGCGGCGGTGCGGCGCGCATGCACGGAAGCGTAGTTTTACAATATGCTTCCGTATTTCAAAAACAGGAAGTGACCGCAAGCACGCATCACTTCCTGTTTGGCCAGATGCAAAAAGGGGAATGTAGTAAGTCCCTGAAGGCCTGTTTTTGGCGGTGTGGCGGGCACGACACACTGCTCCGTCCGCTGGCACCAGTTTGTAGTGTGAAACCAGCCTTAAACATTGGTGGGGGCAACTGTGCACATGCTAGGCTCTCAGTCGCCATGGTCCCAAAGAGCCAACTCATCTGAGTTCCCTCTAGCGTATAACCAAGTCTTTGGTATTTAAAGGACCACTATCGCAAAAAAATTAGGCAGTTAAAATTTGACAGAACCAACAGGTTTTTGGGCCAGTCTATCGCCTGATGGGGAATTCTCAGCGTTTTCTTTGTTTTCAACAGCATTTCCTGAACAGCAGTTAACCTGTTGATCAGAAAGACACATTACTTGCACATGAGAAGTGCAGCCAAACTGAAATAAGCAGTCTTGTTGAAGAATTCTAACTTCTGTTCATTTAGGCAAGGCCACACACTTGTCCTTGCGATATTGCGGGTGTTTTTTTGGCGCTCTGCAATAGCGTTTTCGTTCACATTTTCTGCATGTGATTTTTCTTTTAATTTGTGATTTTACATTTTGCTTCAAAATGCAACAGAATTACAAATGCATGAAAAAAAAAAACAAATAGCTGTCGGATTTTTTTTACGGCAGAAAAAAAACATGAAAACGGACGAATGCAAAAAAACTGAATATTTGAGCAGCTTTTAACTTAAAATGTACCAGAGCCAAATAAGAAAAAAGAAAGTGCCCAGAATACAACACCAGTCCAATCAAGGGCAGGGGCGTAGCAATAGGGGTTGCAGAGGTAGCGACCGCATCAGGGCCCTTGGGCCAGAGGGGCCCCAAAGGGCCCTCCCTCAACTACAGTATTAGGTCTCTATTGGTCCTGTGCTCATAATAATCACTTCTCTAGATACTTTGAATATTGGTAATCATTAACAAACTGTTCCCCATCCCCTTCTTGCACCTCTGACACTGTAGTTGTCAATGGCAGATTTTGGTGTGCCGTATCAATCGTTAGGTATAGAGTGCTTGGGGGGCCCCATTGTAAAACTTGCATCGGGGCCCACAGCTCCTTAGCTACGCCACTGATCAAGGGTAATTAGAAATATAACAATCTTTATTGGGAACAATTTTCACATAAAAACAATTAAAATCACCAACGGTGAGAAAGTGGGGCATATAAATGCTTGGTATGCAAACAAAATGATAAGGTATATAAGTCCTCAAAGAAACCTCAATGGTATGCTTAATATTCCATAAGAGACTTAATCAAAAAATACCAAATCACAACCAAACATAATTCCACAATTGTGCATGTCACAATCATTAGAGTTGGGCCGAACGGTTCGCCTGCGAACGGTTCCATGCGAACTTCAGTGGTTCGCGTTCGCGTCCCGCAGGCGAACCTTTGCGGAAGTTCGGTTCGCCCCATAATGCACATGGAGGGTCAACTTTGACCCTCTACATCACAGTCAGCAGGCCCAGTGTAGCCAATTAGGCTACACTAGCCCCTGGAGCCCCACCCCCCCTTATATAAGGCAGGCAGCGGCGGCCATTACGGCCACTCGTGTGCCTGCATTAGTCAGAGTAGGGCGAGCTGCTGCACACTGTCTCTCAGGGAAAGATTAGTTAGGCTTAGCTTGTTCCTGTCTGGCTGCATACCTGTTCTGTGAACCCACCACTGCATACCTGTGCTGTGAACCCACCACTGCATACCTGTGCTGTGAACCCACCACTGCATACCTGTTCTGTTCAGTGGACCCGCCACTGTATACCTGTTCATTGAACCCACCACTGCATACCTGTGCTGTGAACCCACCACTGCATACCTGTGCTGTGAACCCACCACTGCATACCTGTGCTGTGAACCCACCACTGCATACCTGTTGTGTTCAGTGGACCCGCCACTGCATACCTGTTCTGTTTAGTGAACCACCACTGCATACCTGTTCTGTTCAGTGGACCCGCCACTGCATACCTGTTCTGTTTAGTGAACCGCCACTGTATACCTGTTCTGTTTAGTGAACCCGCCACTGCATACCTGTTCTGTTCAGTGAACCCACCGCATCAGTGCGCATACCTGTGCAGTTAAGTGAACCCGCCACTGCATACCTGTTCTGTTCAGTGGACCCGCCACTGCATACCTGTTCTGTTTAGTGAACCGCCACTGTATACCTGTTCTGTTTAGTGAACCCGCCACTGCATACCTG
This sequence comes from Hyperolius riggenbachi, assembly GCF_040937935.1. NCBI lineage: Eukaryota > Metazoa > Chordata > Amphibia > Anura > Hyperoliidae > Hyperolius > Hyperolius riggenbachi. Next base: position 92,336,252 of record NC_090649.1, read on the forward strand.
TTCTGTTCAGTGAACCCACCGCATCAGTGCGCATACCTGTGCAGTTAAGTGAACCCGCCACTGCATACCTGTTCTGTTCAGTGGACCCGCCACTGCATACCTGTTCTGTTTAGTGAACCGCCACTGTATACCTGTTCTGTTTAGTGAACCCGCCACTGCATACCTGTTCTGTTCAGTGGACCCACCGCATCAGTGCGCATACCTGTGCAGTTAAGTGAACCCACCTACCTACGTGAGTGCACGCAGTGTGATATACCACTCCGTGCATACCCGATATGGACAAAACAGGTAGAGGAAGAGGTAGTGGCAGAGCCAGAGGAAGGCCACCCGGCAGGTCTGCGCGAGGTCGTGTAAATGTAATTTTGTGTGGACCTGGCCCACAGTACAGTGCTCGGAAGAAGGCACGTCCCATCACCTCCCAAGATTGTCAGGACGTGGTTGAGTATTTAGCGACACAGAACACCTCATCTTGCTCAGCCACCAGCGCTACTACTAGCACCACTTCCGCTGCATTTGACACTTCGCAAGAATTATTTAGTGGTGAAATCACTGATGCACAGCCATTGTTGTTACAGCCAGATGAATTTTCACCAGCTCATATGTCTGAGTTACGCGGCAACATTATGGATGTAACGTGTAAGGAGGATGAAGGACCTACTGATGTTGGTGCATGTTTGGATTTGTCTGAGGCAAGCGAAGCTGGGCAGGATGATTACGATGATGACGATGATAGGGATCCTCTGTATGTACCCAATAGAGGAGATGAAGAGGGGGACAGTTCAGAGGGGGAGTCAGAGAGTAGGAGGAGGAGAGAAGTTGCTGAAAGAAGCTGGGGCAGCTCTTCGTCAGAAACAGCTGGTGGCAGTGTCCGGCACCATGTATTGCCACCTATGTACAGCCAGCCAACTTGCCCTTCAGCATCAGCTGCTGAGGTCCCCATAGTGCCCACATCCCAGGGTGGCTCAGCGGTGTGGAAATTTTTTAATGTGTGTGCCTCAGATCGGACCAAAGCCATCTGTTCGCTCTGCCAACAAAAATTGAGCCGTGGAAAGGCCAACACTCACGTAGGGACAAGTGCCTTACGAAGGCACCTGGAGAAAAGGCACAAACAGCAATGGGATGGCCACCTGAGCAAAAGCAGCAGCAGCACACAAAAGCAAAGCCACCCTCCTTCTCCTCTTCCTCCTCCATCAGGTGCATTATCTGCTTCTGCCGCTTTCTCCCTTCCACCTTCACAGGCACCCTCCTCCACTCCGCCTCTGCCCTTGAGCGGTTCCTGCTCCTCTGCCCACAGCAGCAGTCAGGTGTCCGTGAAGGAAATGTTTGAGCGGAAGAAGCCAATTTCGGCCAGTCACCCCCTTGCCCGGCGTCTGACAGCTGGCGTGGCGGAACTGTTAGCTCGGCAGCTGTTACCATACCGGCTGGTGGACTCTGAGGCCTTCCGTAAATTTGTGGCCATCGGAACACCGCAGTGGAAGATGCCAGGCCGCACTTATTTTTCGAGAAAGGCCATACCCCAACTGCACCGTGAAGTTGAGAGGCAAGTGGTGTCATCTCTTGCGAAGAGCGTTGGGTCAAGGGTACACCTGACCACGGATGCCTGGTCTGCCAAGCACGGGCAGGGCCGCTACATTACCTACACAGCCCATTGGGTGAACCTGGTGGTGAACGATGGCAAGCAGGGCGCAGCGGACCAAATTGTGACACCTCCACGGCTTGCAGGCAGGCCTCCTGCCACCTCCTCTCCTCCTGCTACATGCTCTTCGCTGTCCTCCTCCTCCTTGGCTGAGTGGCAGTTCTCCTCTCCAGCTACACAGCCCCAGCTCCGCAGGGCCTATGCTGCATGCCAGGTACGACGCTGTCACGCCATCTTAGACATGGCTTGTCTCAAAGCGGAGAGTCACACTGGAGCAGCTCTCCTGGCTGCTCTTAAGAAACAGGTGGATGAGTGGCTGACCCCGCACCACCTGGAGATAGGCAACGTGGTGTGCGACAACGGCAGCAATCTGCTTGCCGCTTTGCATATGGGGAAGCTGACACACATACCCTGCATGGCACATGTCATGAATCTAGTGGTTCAAAGATTTGTGGCAAAGTACCCTGGCTTAGCGAATGTCCTGAAGCAGGCCAGGAAGTTCTGTGGGCATTTGAGGCGGTCTTACACAGCCATGGCACGCTTTGCGGAAATTCAGCGCAAAAACAACATGCCGGTGAGACGCCTCATTTGCGATAGCCCGACTCGCTGGAACTCGACCCTGCTCATGTTCTCCCGCCTGCTAGAACAGAAGAAAGCCGTGACCCACTACCTCTACAACTACAGTAGAATGAAACAGTCTGGGAAGATGGGGATGTTCTGGCCCGACAACTGGACACTGATGGAGAATGCATGCAGGCTCATGCAGCCGTTTGAGGAGGTGACCAACCTGGTGAGCCGCAGTGAGGGCACCATCAGCGACTTAATTCCCTACGCTTACTTCTTGGAGCGTGCTGTGCGTAGAGTGGCGGATGAAGCTGTGAATGAGCGTGACCAGGAACCGTTACGGCAGGAACAGGCATGGGACCAATTTTCATCAGACCCAGCTGTTTCCTCAACACCTGCGGCAGCACAGAGGGGGGAGGAGGAGGAAGAAGAGAAGTCGTGTGCAGAAGACGAATCAGACTCAGAGGATGATGAGCAAGGTGTTTCTTTGGGGGAGGAGGAGGAGGAGGAGGAGGGGACAGCGGCAGGAGAACAACCTCAGCAGGCATCGCAAGGGGCTTGTGCTGCTCAACCTTCCCGTGGTATTGTTCGCGGCTGGGGGGAGGAGGTTGACTTACCTGACGTCACTGAGGAAGAGCAAGAGGAGATGGAGGGTACTGGATCCGACTTTGTGCAGATGTCGTCTTTTATGCTGTCCTGCCTGTTGAGGGACCCCCGTATAAAAAACCTCAAGGGGAATGAGCTGTACTGGGTGGCCACACTACTAGACCCTCGGTACAGGCACAAAGTGGCGGACCTGTTACCAACTCACCGGAAGGTGGAAAGGATGCAGCACATGCAGAACCAGCTGTCAACTATGCTTTACAATGCCTTTAAGGGTGATGTGACGGCACAACGCCAGCAAGGTACCACTGCCACTAATCCTCCTCCCGTGTCCACGCAGTCAAAGACAGGACGCTCCAGCGATCTCATGGTGATGTCGGACATGCGGACGTTCTTTAGTCCAACGCCTCGCCGTAGCCCTTCCGGATCCACCCTCCACCAACGCCTGGAACGGCAGGTAGCCGACTACCTGGCCTTAAGTGTGGATGTAGACACTGCTGTGAACAGCGATGAGGAACCCTTGAACTACTGGGTGCGCAGGCTTGACCTGTGGCCAGAGCTGTCCCAATTTGCCATCCAACTTCTCTCCTGCCCTGCCGCAAGCGTCCTCTCAGAAAGGACCTTCAGCGCAGCTGGAGGCATTGTCACAGAGAAGAGAAGTCGCCTAAGTCACAAAAGTGTTAAGTACCTCACCTTTATCAAAATGAATGAGGCATGGATCCCGGAGGGCTGCTGCCCGCCCCAAGACTAAGTCAGTCCCCGCACATACAGCATCTCTGCCTGCACGCCGTGTGACTGGCTGCCTGGCCTGCCCCAAGAAGACTAAGTCGCTCCCAGTCCCTCCACACAGCATGTCTGCCTGCAGGCTGCTTGACTACCTTCTCCGCCACCACCAACAGGGTCCGGGACTCCAGGCGGATTGCTGAATTTTTTAGGCCGCTGCTAGAAGCGGCCGCTGTAATAATTTTTCGGGTGCGTGTACATGACTGCCTAATTTTTCTGGCTGCACTGCGGGCAGCTGCAACAACAAAAGAAAAGGCATGTACATGCGCCCATTCCCCTTCGTGATCATTACCTTGCCGTGGTGAAGGGGCTTGCGTATCACAATGGAGCAATGACCGGCGCCTAGATGAGTGTCTCGGGGGGCACACCCACGATAATAAGGTCGTTGCCTCATTGTGGTCAGACCAAATTTGATCAGCTGGACAGTCACTGTTCTGTCATTCAGCTACATCAGCCAGGCGACCATATGGGCTGTAAAGCCACCAAAACCTGCACTCTCGCCATGGTGCGCACCAGTAAAGCACGGCCGTCACTACACAAACAGCTGTTTGCGGTGCGTTACACGATGAGTTTGGTGTGTCAGTGTGAAGCAGTACCTTAATTACACTACCTGATTGATGTATACACATGCAAGATGTTTGAAAGCACTTTAGGCCTGTCATTTAGCATTCAATGTGATTTCTGCCCTTAAAACGCTGCTTTGCGTCAAATCCAGATTTTTCCCGGGGACTTTTGGCATGTATCCCACTCCGCCATCCCCCCCTCCAGGTGTTAGACCCCTTGAAACATCTTTTCCATCACTTTTGTGGCCAGCATAATTATTTTTTTTTTCAAAGTTCGCATCCCCATTGAAGTCTATTGCGGTTCGCGAACTTTAACGCGAACCGAACCTTTCGCGAAAGTTCGCGAACCCGGTTCGCGAACCGAAAATCGGAGGTTCGGCCCAACTCTAACAATCATTGGCCTCATTCAGAAGCGGGTTGGACCCACGAGATGCATTAAGGCGTTCAGCTTGGGAGTTTCTTGTCCTCATCCTCCATATGTAAGTTACGCCTTGCCTTTCACTGCACTCTAAACTTTTATTGCACGGAGTTCTTTCCTAGATACCTCTATATTAAGAATATGACACTCTATATGATAATTTCCTTGATTTAGGTGGATCTATTTATTCATTTATTTGTTCATTTATATATTTATACTAGCTGGTTGCCCGGGTATGTATTTGGCTGGTGTTGGCTCCGCCCATTTTTTCTAACCCTAACACACAATTACTCAATGACCAAGTTTGGGAGCTTTGCGGTCTTTGGTATCAATAATTTGCATTGAAATTAAAAAATCTGATTGGCTGTTTGTGGCTCCACCCCCTTTTCTGAATTTGAACCCCAATGACCAACTGTACCAGGTTTGAGGCCTGTGCCATTAACAGTGCAAGAATAGCAGCAATTAAATATTCCCCTTAAAAAGCAATAGGTGAAGTTTGATTCACTTTTGTAGGCTCCACCCACTTTTCTGAATATTAATCTCAGTCACCCAGTGACCAACTGTGCAAAGTTTGAGAACCCTGCCATTAACAGTGTAAGAATGGCTGCAGTTTACATTTTCCCAGGGAAATTTGTATTTGTCTCCACCCACTGATGACCCAGCGTTGCCTGTGTATGTATTTGACTGGTGTTGGCTCCGCCCACTTTCTAAGCCTAACGCACAAACACTCAATGACCAAGTTTGTGAGCTTTGGGGTCCTTGGCATCAATAATTTGTATATTCCCATGAAATGAAACAAATCAGATTGGCTGTTTGTGGCTTCACCCCCTCTCCAGCATTTGAACCCCAGTCACCCAATGATCAACTGTAGCAGGTTTGAAGCATCTGCTATTAGCAGTGTAAAAATGGCAGCAATTTAAATATTCCCCTTGAAAATCAACAGGTGAATTTTGATTGGCTATTATAGGCTCCACCCACTTCCCTGAATATTAATCTCAGTCACCCAGTGACCACCTGGGTTCTAATCTCGGCTCTGCCTGTTCAGTAAGCCAGCACCTATTTCAGTAAGGAGTTTCTTGTGCAAGTCTCCTTAACACTGCTACTGCCTACTGAGTGCGCTCTAGTGGCTGCCTCGCAAGCGCTTTGAGTCCGACAGGAGAAAGGCGCTATACAAATACTGCAATTATTATTATCTGGGCAAAGTTTGAGAACCCTGCCATTAACAGTGTAAGAATGGCTGCAGTTTATATTTTCCCAGTGAAATTTGGTTTTGGTTCCGCCCACTTTTTGTAACCTGGACACACAGTATCTCAATGACCAAGTTTGTGAGCTTTGGGGTCCTTGGCATCGATAATTTGTACTTTCCCATGAAATGAAACAAATCTGATTGACTGTTTGTGGCTCTGTCCCAGGTTTGAGGCTTGTGCCATTAACAGTGCAAGAATGGTAGCAATTTTAATATTCTCCTTGAAAAGCGACATGTGATTTTTGATTGGCATTTTTAGGCTCCACCCACTTTTCTGAATATTAATCCCAGTCACCCAGAAACCAGCTGTGCAAAGTTTGAGAACCCTGCCATTAACAATGAAGAAAGGCTGCAGTTTACAATTTCCCAGAAAAATCTGTATTTGACTCCACCCAGTTTTTGTAACCTTGACACACAGTCACTCAGTGATCAAGTTTGTGAGCTTTTGGGTTCCTGGCATCAAAATTCTGCTAATGGAAGCAGTTTATGAAGCAAAGAAATCTGATTGGCTGTGTTTGGCTCTGCCCCTTTACTGAATTTGAACCCCAGACACTGAACAACCGACTGTAGCAGGTTTGAGGCCTCTGTCATTAACAGTGTAAGAATGGCTGCAGTCTCAATATTCCCCTTGAAAATCAGTAGGTGAATTTTGATTGGCTCTTGTAGGCTCCACCTACTTTTTTGAATATTAATCCCAGTCACCCAGTGATCAACTGTGGGAAGTTTGAGAACCCTGCCATTAACAGTGTAAGAAAAGCTGCAGTTTATATTTTCCAATGTAAAAAGTTAGTTGTTTTTGGCTCCGCCCACTATTTCTAACCTTAACATACAGTCACTCAATGACCAAGTTTATGAGCTTTGGGGTCCTTGGCATAAATAAGTTGCATTTTACCATTGAAATTAAACAAATCTGATTGGCTGTGTTTGGCCCGCTCCCTTCAGAATTTAAACCCCAGTCTCCCAGTGACTGACTGTACCAGATTTGAGGCCTCTGCCATTAAGAGTGTATGAATGGCAGCAATGTAAATATTCCCCTTGAAAATCAAAAGGTAAATTTTGATTGGCTGCTAGAGGCTCCACCCACTTTCCTGAATATTAGTCCCAGTCACCCAGTGGCCAACTGTGTCACGTTTGAGAAACCTGCCAATAAGCGAACGGCTGAAATCAATCTAACAAATCTGATTGGCTGTTTGTGGCTCCACCCCTTTAGCGAATTTGGACCCCAGTCACCCAATGACTGACTGTATCAGGTTTGAGGCCTCTGCCATTAACAGTGTAAGAATGGTAGCAATGTAAATATTCCCCTTGAAAATCAATAGGTCAATTTTGATTGGCTGTTGTAGGCTCCACCCACATTTCTGAATATTCATCCCAGTCACCCAGTGGCCAATTGTGTAAAGTTTGGGAACCCTGCCATGTTAAAAATGTAGTTGTTGGCACCGGCCACTTTTTCTAACCTTGACATACAGTCACTCAGTTATCAAGTTTATCAGCTTTGGGGTCCTTGGTATCAATACTTTGTATATTCCCATTGAAAAATAAACAAATATGGCTGTTTGTGGCTCCGCCCCCTTTCTGAATTTGAACCCTAATCACCCAATGACTGACTGTATCAGGTTTGAGGCATATGCTATTAACAGTATAAGAATGGTAGCAGCTTAAATATTCCCTTTGAAAATCAAAAGGTGATTTTTATTGGCTTTTGTAGGCTCCACCCACCTTCCAAAATCTTAATCTCATTCACCCAGTGACCAACTGTGCAAAGTTTGAGAGACCTGCCATTAACAGTGTAAGAATGGCTGCAGTTTATATTTTCCAGTGAAATTTGTTTTTAGCTCCACCCACTTTTTGTAACCTTGACACACAGTCACCCAGTGACCAAGTTTGTGAGCTTTCAGGTTCCTTGCATCAAAAATGTGTGAATGGAAGCAGTTTATCCACCAAGGAAATCTGATTGGCTGTAGGTGGCCCCGCCCCTTTAGTTAATTTGGACGCCAGTCACCCAATGACCAACTGTAGCAAGTTTGAAGCCTCTGCCATTAACAGTGTAAGAATGGCAGCAGTTTAAATATTCCCCCTGAAAATCAATAGGTGAATTTTTATTGGCTGTTGTAGGCTCCTCCCACTTCCCTGAATCTTAATCCCAGTCACCCAGTGACCAACTGTGGCAAGTTTGAGAACCCTGTGATTAACAGTCTAAGAATGGCTGCAGTTTACATTTTCCCATTTAAAATGAATGGCTGAAATTTGATTGGATGTTTTATGCTCCTCCCACTTTTCCTGGATTCGTAACCTCTGCCACCAAGTGACCAACTGTGCCAAGTGTGGGGACTCTGGGTTGATTACTGTGAGAATGGCAGCCTTTTACATTTTTTCCATTGACTTGAATGGGTAAAATCTGATTTGCTGTTTGGAGCTCCGCCCACGTGTGCAGGGGGGCCGCAAGACCCCCAGAACATATCATCCCAGGTAGTAAGGGATCTGTGTACCAAGTTTCGTTCAAATCGGTCAAGCCGTTTTCGAGTGATCGCGGCACATACACACACACATACACACACACATACACACACACACATACATACATACATCCGATTTTATATATATAGATTGGATCACTGTGCAATATATATATATATATATATATATATATATATATATATATATATATATATATATATATATATATATATATATATATATATATATATATATAATTATATATCAAGTTAGATTGTGACGTGCACAATTGTGGAATTATGTTTGGTTGTGACTTATGTATATATATTTTTTGATTAAGTCTCTTATGGAATATTAAGCATACCATTGAGGTTTCTTTGAGGACTTATGTAGCTTATCATTTTGTTTGCATACCAAGCATTTATATGTCCAGCTTTCTCACCGTTGGTCATTTTAATTGTTTTTATGTGAAAATTGTTCCCAATAAAGATTGTTATATTTCTAATTACCCTTGATTGGTCTGGTGTTGTATTCTGGGCACTTTCTTTTTTCTTATTTGGCTTACCCGTATATACTCGCATATAAGCCGACCCGTGTATAAGCCGAGGTACCAACTTTCCCCTCAGAAACCAGGAAAAAGTGAGTGACTCGCGTATAAGCCCCATCCCACATAAAGCCCCCTTCACAGCAGCCAGATGTTCCCCCAGTACAAGTCAGTCCCCCTCCCCATAGCCAGATGTGCCCCAGGATCATACAGCTGTGTCTCAAAAAGCTACTAGATGGCGTCATGGATATGAGGCACAGCAATTGCCACACAGGAAGAATCCCCGATTATTACACCGCTGACACGTTGCTTGCACACTCCTCTCCACAAGCCAGGGGACACACATAGTCTTGAGCAGCATACTCTGCACACCATGCTGCAGGGGATCAGGGGCACATACACAGCAGGGAGCCAGCTGGTAAGAGCAGGAGCACTAGTGCACAATCCTTATGCTCCTCTGGCCTTAACAAAACATGCTCCACTATCCGTTCTGCTCCACTGACTCGCATATAAGCCGAGGGGGGTAACTTTTCAGCACATTTTTTATGCTGAAAATTAGGCTTATACGCAAGTATATACAGTAGTTATTGCCCATTTAGCACATTCCTTCACCAATTGGTTTCTGGGTAACACTAGGGACCTACCTACATTTCATTTATATTTGATGGTGCTTGTCCAAAACCTGTTTTTGCTCACATTAAAATGTACCAGAGATGAGATAATTCAAAGTTTTATACATACCTGGGGCTTCCTCCAGCCCCATCCGCACGGATCCCATGCCGTCATCCATTCCCGTCTTCTCCAGCTCCGGTTCCGGGTCCCATAACTTTGGGCAGTCGCGGCCAGTCTATTCTCCGCTGGAGAGAGACGGAAGGAGAGCATGGCACTTGCTCAGACTGGTTGCGACTGGCCGAAGGTACAGGACCCGGTACTGGAGCTGGAGAAAACTGAGGATGGGAGTGGGAGCGATCCATGCGGATGGGGCTGGAGGAAGCCCCAGGTATGTGTAAATCTTTTAATTTAACTCGTCTCAGGTTTCCCCACTAAGACGTTGTGTTAGATGCGACGTTAAGGTCGCATAACGTGCCCCTAACGCAACGCATGTGAGCTTTGAAGTTCGACGTTATATAGAGCCGCGTTATGCGTCTCTTGATGCGTCCATGATGCGTACTTTTTGACGCATACTATCGGACGAAAATGGCACATGCGGCAAATAAAAGAAATAAAAACCCAGTACTAAGCATGTGCAAACATCCGAGCGCAGCCAAATACGAGTATAACGCACAGCATGCTGCACTTTCATTTACCGTGCAGCGTTATACTCCAACGCAACGTGGGCACTGTGAACAGCCCATTGATTTTTCAGTGTTGTGAGTTGGGCTGCGTAACGTCCCACTGTGAAAGCAGCCTACTTAAGTGAAAAAAAAAAACTGTTTAACCTATCTGGGACTTCTTGCAGCCCTGTGGAGTCATCCTGTGCCCCCACCATGCTTCCAAGACCCTCCAGCTGGCCGGTTGCAGCCAATCAGAGGTTACTGCACATGTGTGGCCTCGGGGAGTGCACCCTGATTGCGCTCTTGTTCATGGGAGCGTTCTGCGCTTGCGTAGTATCGTTTTTTTCCCATACTGTGCATGCGCAGAACACTGCTGTGCACAAGGACACGGTGAGGAGGCCGGAGAGCTTTGAGGGGGTCGCCGCTGCTGGCTGGAGGGTTGTAGAATGACGGCGCGGGCTCAGGATGACTGCTGGGGGCTGCAAGAAGCCCCAGGTAAGTTACAATGCTTTTTTCCCCCTCTTTAGATTTCCTTTAATCAAGTAATTTAATTTCACCCACAGCAATAATAAAAAAAAGTTGTTTTGATCCCTTTTCATACTAACAAAAGTAAATGTTTATTCTGAAACAGGAATGAACGCTATCCGCAAGTCTTAGTGACAACAATAGATAATAACAACAGCACAAGGTTGTGAATTCCTGCACAGTTTACATAGAGACCTTGCTGCAGCTCCATCATTCATAACACTTCTTAAATTATACATGTGGTAAATATTTGTATCCGCGGCAGGCGAGGAATTCTGGTAAAAGCAGGATTTGTACTCAGCTAATGTCACCGGCCCGGCACAATGACTACAAACACCCTCGCTGAACATCAATAATGGACGGAGGAGAACATGCAGATTACAAGGTGGAACGCGCAGCTTTTACACTTGGCAGAGCGTGAAAATGTGTCGCACAAACACAATTAAACAGCACACCTATAAATATCACCCGGCTAAAAGAGCTGGCTGTAGCTAGAATACATGTGTCTGCTGATGGTGAGAATTATCTGCAGCAAGAGAAATGAGACTGTGGTTGTCTAGGAACAGAGGTACTACAAGTCTCAGCAGGCTGGAGTGTCCCTAGTAACCTGATTGGCCTAACATTCAAATCTCTACACAATTTAGACCCTGGCTACCTTTTGTTGTAACTGCGATATACCTTCCACAACCCTAAGGCTGGTTTTACACTACAAATTGGCGTTAGCGTTGCGGTGCCAAAAAGAGGTCTTCAGTGAACAACACGTTAGTGCACAGTGTTCCCTGTGTGGCATCCGTTCAACCAGGAAGTGATGCGTACTTGCGGTCACTTCCTGTTTCGGATATGCGGAAGTGCACGGAAGTGTATTGTAAAGATACGCTTTCGTGCATGTTCGCCGCAATGTCGCAAACGCCATCCCTGTGTCGCCATAGACTAACATGACCTCCAGGCCGACGCAGATCGCCTTTTCACTTCAGGCCCTAAAGGGAATCTGAGGTGAAAATAAACTTGTGAGATAATTACGTGTAGTACAGCCAAGAAATAGAACATTAGTAGCACAGATATGAGTCCCATATTGTTTCCATCCAGTACAGGTAGAGTTAAAGGGAAGGTCCAAGCAAAATAAAAACATGAGTTTCACTTACCTTTGGCTTCTACCAGCCCCATGCAGCCATCCTGTGCCCTCGTAGTCACTCACTGCTGCTCCAGTCCCCTGCTGGCAGCTTGCCGACCTCGGAGGTCGGCGGGCCGCATTGCGTACATTTTTACGCATTCCCGCTAGTGCAAGAACATTAACACATACATTTTTATGTGTTAGTAGTTCAATGCGTAAAAATTTACGCATAGAACCAGTAACACGTAAAAATGTATGTGTTAATGTTCCTGCACTAGCGGGAATGCATAAAAATGTACGCAATGTGGCCTGCCGATCTCCGAGGTCGGCAAGCTGCCAGCAGGGGACTGGAGCAGCAATGAGTGACTACGAGGGCACAGGATGGCTGCATGGGGCTGGTAGAAGCCAAAGGTAAGTGAAACTCATGTTTTTATTTTGCTTGGACCTTCCCTTTAAGAAACTTCACTTGTTATCTATGCAAAAGAGCTTCTCTGTGCTCTCTGACCAGTTTAGTCAGCTACAGTGCTGTTTTCTGAGGCACTTATACTTCAAAGAAACAGTGACAGGCAGCTTCAGATAAGGTTTTACTGCAGGGAGGTTTAAAGGGTCATTAGCCCTGCTCTGATTCATAGTTTAAAATACAGTGTGGTTTGTAAACTGAAAATATGACAGAATGATGCATTGTTATAAATAAAGGTATATGACTAAACAAAAATATGAGACTCTTTTCTTTGTGACTTATATTCTATATGTTATCCGTACTATACATACAATTAATGTCGCAAACCTCAGATTTTCGGTTCGCGAACTCCGTTGTTTCGCGGAAAAGTTCGCGAACCGCAATAGACTTCAATGGGGAGGCGAACTTTGAAAAATAGAAAAAATTATGCTGGCCGCAAAAGTGATGGAAAAGATGTTTCAAGGGGTCTAACACCTGAAGGGGGGCATGGCGGAGTGGGATACATGCCCAAAGTCCCGGGGAAAAATCTGGATGTGACGCAAAGCAGCGTTTTAAGGGCAGAAATCACATTGAATGCTAAATTGCAGGCCTAAAGTGCTTTCAAACATCTTGCATGTGTATACATCAAACAGGGAGTGTAATTAGAGTACTGCTTCACACTGACACACCAAACTCACTGTGTAACGCACCGCACACAGCTGTTTGCGTAGTGATGGCCGTGCTGGACTGATGCGCAACATGGCCAGAGTGCAGGCCGTGGCAGTTTTCCAGCCCATATGGTCGCCGGGCTGTGGTAGCTCAATGATAGAACAACAGTGACTGTCCAGCTGATCAAATTTGGTCTGTCCACAATGAAGCAACGACCTTATTATCTTCTTGTATGTAGGTAGGCATAGGTAGGAGTCCCAGTATAGGTAGGTAGGCATAGGTAGGTGCCTCAGTAGTTAGCTAGGCATAGGTAGGAGACCCAGTATAGGTAGGTAGGCATAGGTAGGTGTCCCAGTAGTTAGCTAGGCATAGGTAGGAGACCCAGTATAGATGGGAAGGCATAGGTAGGTGTACCAGTAGTTAGCTAGGCATAGGTAGGAGACCCAGTATAGGTAGGTAGGCATAGGTAGGTGTCCCAGTAGTTAGCTAGGCATAGGTAGAAGACCCAGTATAGGTAGGTAGGCATAGGTAGGTGTCCCAGTAGTTAGCTAGGCATAGGTGGGAGACCCAGTATAGGTAGGTAGGCATAGGTAGGTGTCCGAGTAGTTAGCTAGGCATAGGTAGGAGTCCCAGTATAGGTAGGTAGGCACAGGTAGGTTCCCTTAGTAGTTAGCTGGGCATAGGTAGGAGACCCAGTATAGGTAGGTAGGCATAGGTAGGTGTCCCAGTAGTTATCTAGGCATAGGTAGGAGTCCCAGTATAGGTAGGTAGGCATAGGTAGGTGCCTCAGTAGCTAGCTAGGCATAGGTAGGAGACCCAGTATAGGTAGGTAGGCATAGGTAGATGCCCCAGTAGTTAGCTAGACATAGGTAGGAGTCCCAGTATAGGTAGGTAGGCATAGGTAGGTCCTCTAGTATAGGTAGGTAGGTAGGTAGGTGTCCCCATATAGGTAAGTAGGAGTCCCAGTAGTTAGCTAGGCATAGGTAGGAGTCCCAGTATAGGTAGGTAGGCATAGGTTGGTCCCCTAGTATAGGTAGGTAGGTGTCCCCATATAGGTAAGTAGGTGCCCCAGTAGTTAGGTAAGCATAGATAGGTGTCCCAGTATAGATAGTTAGGCAGGGCCTGGCTGGCACAGTAATAACAATTACCAAGGTCCAGCTGCAACAGATAGGGCTGTATAATGTCAGTGTCAGTGAGCAACACACCAAAAAACAAACACATCAGGAAAACATTAGCTCTCAAAAGAGCTGTTGTGGGGTGCTATTTTAGCAATAACAATCAGCCAGGAGCAAGCCAAGAGCCTAACTAATCTTTCCCTAGGAGAAAAAATCTGCAGCAGCTCTCCCTAATCTGTCTATTTGCAGCAGGCACACAAGTGAGTGTCATGGCCAGCGAGCCTGCCTTATATAAGGGGGGGGGGGGGGGGGCTCCAGGGCTTAGTGTAACCTGCATGGCTACAATGTGCCTGCTGACTGTGATGCAGAGGGTCAAAGTTGACCCTCATAGTGCATTATGGGGCGAATCGAACTTCCGCAAAAGTTTGCCTGGTGCAGGTGAACGCGAACCACGAAAGTTCGCCGGCGAACCGTTCGCTACATCTCTAATCATAAGGTTTTTTTGCTTCTGTGTCACTTTAAATCAATGGGACTGCATAACCTGGTAACTCCCAGAGCCCAACTTAAAGAGGAACTCCAGTGAAAATAATGTAATAAAAAATTGCTTAATTTTTACAATAATTATGTATAAATTATTTAGTCAGTGTTTTCCCATTGTAAAATCTTTTAAATCCCCGATTTACATTCTGACATTTATCACATGGTGACATTTTTACTGCTGGCAGGTGATGTACCTGCTGCTTGCCATTTTGGCAGTTGGAAACAGCTGTAAACAGCTATTTCCCACAATGCAACAAGGTTCACAGACAGGAAACTGCCAGGAGTACCATGGTCCTCAGAATTTCCTGTGGGAGGGGTTTCACCACAATATCAGTCATACAGATGATCCGTTTGTGAAAAATGAATAGATTTCTCATGTAAAAGGGGGGAACAGCTGCTGATTGAGATGAAGTTCAATTCTTGGTCACGGTTACTCTGTAAGGCCTGGAACCCACTGAAATCAGCAAACGCGAAACGCAACTGCTAGCGTTTTGTCTGAGCGGTTTGCAAGCGGATTCATGCGCGTTTTCGGTCGCGTTTTGCAACATTGTATTTTTTTGCTCAGCGGTTGCGTAACGTTTTGCGTTTTGCGTTTTGATCCTGATTGGACCTGTAAATTATTTTTCATTTTGTTACAGTGTGCTGAACCGCAAAACGCTAGCAAAACCGCTCAGTTTAGGTTTTGCTGAGCGTTTCGGCTAGCGTTTCAATACTTTACATTGAAGCGATAGCGCTCCCAAAATGCTGCACGTCCTGCGTTTGCGTTTCTGGGAAACGCAAACGCTCCTGTGGAAGTTGCCCCATCCATTAACATTAGCCCAGCGTTTTGGCAAAGCGCTAGCGTATCGCAGCGCTGCCAAAACGCTGCCAAAAGCGCTCCTGTGGGTTCCAGCCCTAAAGGACAACTGAAGTGAGAGGTTTATGGAGGCTGCCATATTGATTCCCTTTTAAGCAATACCAGTTAACTGGCAGCCCTGCTGATCCTCTGCCTCTAATACTTTTAGCCATAGACATTGAACAAGCATGCAGCATATCAGGTGTTTCTGGCATTATTGTCAGATCTGACAAGATTAGCTGCATGCTTGTTACTGGTGTTATTCTGGCACTACTGCAGCCAAATAGACCAACAAGACAGCCAGACGATTGGTATTGTTTAACAGGAAATAAATATGGTAGCCTCCATATCACTCTTATTTCAGTTGTCCTTGAGGGCCCGTTTCCACTTGTGCGGTGGAAACGGGCCCTCAAGGAAAAAATTTGCATGCGGATACGAATTTTCATGCAGGATGCGCATGCGAATTCGCGATAGTGAAAACGGGCCCTCAAAGGGAACCTAAGGGCCCATTTCCACTATCGCAAATTCGCATGTGGGATGCGCATGGGCAATACAAGTGGATGGGACTGTTTCCACTTGTCAGGATTTCTGAGCGTTTTTCTGTGCAGAAAAAATCTGCATGGCAGAGCCATCAGAATTCGCATACCGCATACCGCTATGCGAATCGCATACAATGTATCTAATAGGAAATTTGCATGCGGTTTTGGTATGCGACTTTTCATGCGAATTCGCATACAATTTCGCATAGAAACAATGGAAAAGCACACAGACACTGCAATGGTTAAATTCGCAGACATAGTCATCCATGCGAAATCGTATGCGAATTCGCATGAAAATTCGCATACAACCGCATGCGAAATTCGCATCCGCATGCACATTTTTTCCGCGGCAATTCCCACCGCACAAGTGGAAATGGGCCCTGAAGCGAGGGGGATATGGAGGCTGACATAATTATTTCCTTTTAAGCAATACCAGTTGCCAGGCTGCCCTGAAGATCTCTTGTCTTTGGCTGTAGTAGTGTCTGAATCATCCATCTGAAACAAGCATGCAGCTAATTGTTTTAGATTTTTGTTATAAACGTTTGCTCTGCATGCGTTTTCAGGTTCTATAGCTAACAGTAAGAAGTTTTGAATCAGGATGATACCATTTATTGGCTAACTTAGAGATGGATAAACAGTGAGCTTTCGACTTATAAAAAGCCTTCGTCGGACTGGTTCCTGACCAGAACTGAAAAACACAGCTTATATACACTGACATACAGAGGAGAAACATTCTTTAGCAAACATAAATGTAATTAGATGCCTTAACTGTTACTGAGGAGGCTTTCCCAGGCATCCTATCTAAATTGATAAGATCAATAGAATCCTCAACATGACATAAAGCAGACTCTGGTGATGAAGAGACATCGTAAATTCCGAATTCAAATGGTAACTGGCCTGGTTACATGCACCATTAATTCTAAGCTTAAGAGAATTGTGGCATTTAAAGCCAGCACCTGAAAGCAAATAAAATGAATAGTGACAGTGAATTCCATCTTACACAGCATATGGCACAAAAATGAATGAAAAGATAGAAAAATTAAAATTAAAAGAACTGTGGCATTTAAAACCCATCGTACCAACACAAGAAGTTGGAGTCCTTGTTTAAACCATCTTGTACAGTTTTGAACCAATGTATAAACTTAGTTTCTTGTGTTAGTCTCATGTTTCCCGATTTGAAGCCACCCATTAATACAGTGATGCGAAAATCGCTTAAACTGTGTCCAGGTAAACAAAAGTGTGTTGGTATTGGGAGATCAGTATAATTTGTAATATCCTTTTTCCTGCTGTTAATAGTGGATCTGTGGTGTGTCATGCGATCCCGCAGTGGTTGACTTGTTTCTCCCACATAGATTCCTTTGGGGCATTTTGCACACATGATCAGGTATACCACATAAGATGAGTCGCAGGAAAAGGTGCCTTGTACTTTGTATTCCTGTTGTGTACCTGGTATTAGTATCCTGTCAGTGGAATGGATGTGTTTACAGGTCCCACACGTTTTCCCTCGGCAGGGGAATGTTCCATTCTGTTCTTGCCTATTTAAGGTACTCCTCCTGCTGTGTAAGATGGAATTCACTGTCACTATTCATTTTATTTGCTTTCAGGTGCTGGCTTTAAATGCCACAATTCTCTTAAGCTTAGAATTAATGGTGCATGTAACCAGACCAGTTACCATTTGAATTCGGAATTTACGATGTCTCTTCATCACCAGAGTCTGCTTTATGTCATGTTGAGGATTCTATTGATCTTATCAATTTAGATAGGATGCCTGGGAAAGCCTGCTCAGTAACAGTTAAGGCATCTAATTAAATTTATGTTTGCTAAAGAATGTTTCTCCTCTGTATGTCAGTGTATATAAGCTGTGTTTTTCAGTTCTGGTCAGGAACCAGTCCGACGAAGGCTTTTTATAAGTCGAAAGCTCACTGTTTATCCATCTCTAAGTTAGCCAATAAATGGTATCATCCTGATTCAAAACTTCTTGCTTTTACTCATGGCTAACACGGTACAACACTTTACTGCTTCTACTATAGCTAACAGTATTAGAGGCATTGCATCTGCGCAACAGCCAGGCAATGTGCATTGATTAAAAGATAATAAATATGACAGCCGCCATATCCCTCTTACTTCAGGTTCCCTTTAAAACCTTTGGAACCATAGCCTCTAGTCATGCTTCTCCTACCCTTTGAAACTCCCCACCATACCAATCAGGACAGCTTCATCCCTGGAGGTGTTCAAATCCAGACTGAAAGGCCACCTGATTAGAATGGCATTTATGGACATGTAGATTTTTACATTCTAGTATTGTCCACCCTGCAACTAATTACTGGTTTAAAAGACATGCCAATGCAATTTGAAACCTACAGGAGGAAAGTACTTGGCAAATGTTGTTGCCACTGTTGAGTTCCCAGTTTTATTCAGTGCTTTTGTACAGTGCCTAACATAGTTTAGTCCTATCATCCTATTGCCCGTTTATAGTGACAATAAAGGACACCCAAAAATGACTTTTTAAGATATTCCACGGTTTTATTGGTTTTGCTCAATGACACATTAATTGAAGTATGCCAGAGCTAAAATCTATGAACTATTGACCCTTTTTATCTCTTTACTGCTCTCAGAAGCCATTTTCTACTAGGAAAGTGTTTTATAGTAGGAATTTCTTATCAGTGAGGGTCACACTGTAGTCACTTCCTGTCTGAGTCAGGACTGAGTCAGCCACTTACATAACTGATATTTAATTATTTCAGGCAGAGAAAGAAAACAAGGAACACAGCATAGGTATCTGTGTGCTAGGCACTGTGCATACACATGTCTGTCTCATGTCACGTCATTTCGGGTATCCTTTAATAGTATTTCCCCAGACTTCCTGTGCCCCATACAGCAAACATTACACACAAATACTGGCTAGAATTGTCTGTTTCAGCACTTCATCTGGTGCAAAATTACTAAAAAAGGATATCACTACATACTTATAAAGACATTATAAAAGACAGCTCAACAAATATACGAACATTTCTTAGGGTACTCATACATTGAAAGATTGCCGCTCGATGAGGCAAAACAATAATTCTCCCTGAGTAAAATGTACAATAAATGATTTTTTCCTATGTTACTGACTTATACAGGAGGTTGTGAAAATCTGACAGATCTGACAGATTTTGAGCAAGTCCATCTCTTCATGAGAGTATTTGAGCTATTTACAAAATAACTTATTGAACACTACAGCAGTTGTTCCGTCCAACCGCTAAAATAATCGAGCAAACGAGTAGAGCGGTCAGCCGACATCTTTATACAGACGAGTGCTTGTGTAAACATAATACTGAGAATCCAGTCCCATGAGGAGATGGACTAGTCCAGAATCTGTCAGATCTGTCTGCTTTTTTCTACCCACTATAAGTGACAGCAACATAGGAAAAAGGTAATTTATAATGCACTTTACGCTGAGAGAATAGTACATTTTAAATGTACTGCACAGACAACGCAATTTTCAAAAGAAAGAGTATTTTAGCAGAATGTGGTGAATTAATTACAGGAATCTACTCTCAGATGATCATCCTCAAAGCCACTCATTGTCAGTTCTGATTATGATCGGAAGGCGGCAGGAACAACACTCCTAATACACCTGTGTGTGTGATATGCATCATTCGTGTAGCTGCACTGCCACCTGCTGGCATTCTTCCTTACTTCATCTAAGGAAGTTCTTTCTTCCCCGATAACTTTATCATTGATTTATAAATGCCCCAATGTTATGTACGTGGGAGAAACTGGACAAACTCAGCGCAAACGTATGAATGGACACAGGCACACTATTAATGATACCAAATCTGGACTCCCAGTTGCTACACACTTTCGGTCCAACGGACACAGCATGGATGATCTTCGTGTCACTGCCCTGAAGGGCAGCTTCAAAACGTCAAATAATTGATTAATAGCAGAAACAAAATTTATAAATTGGTTCAAAGCTGTGCAGGACAACAATTTTTTATATTGGTATGAGGCTAATGATATTTGAACTTTCTCAGCCATTCTAGCTGAACTTGTGAACTAAGTATTTACGATACCTCTGGGTCAATCCTAATCCCAGGTCTGTGAGCAAGGGGTAAACAAGGATCCTTATCTTAGCTAACAACCTCTAACCCCATTTAGATGGTCTGTTTGAATTAAGGCATCTTAATGACATGTATTTATGCTTGAAAAAAATATCTGTTTTCCCTTTTGATGTTGCATGTATAAAGCTGTCTGTACCACCAGCCTGCAAACTAACAGGATATAAGCCCGACGAAGGCTGCAAGGCCGAAAGCTTGCTTATTTTTATTCATTTTTAGTTAGCCAATAAATGGTATCATCCTGATTTAAAACTTCTTGATTTATAAAGCACCAACATATTCTGTGGTGCTGCACAGAGTAAAAAACAAACATGGGCTACATAATAATACAGACAATGGTATAAACAAAATATAGTTGTTGGTACATAATACAGAGTATTTACAGTGACAAATGCAAATGTAACATGATGAGCAAAATGTATAGCATCTACTACACTCTAATGCTGCATACACACTTGAGATAAAAGTCTCTGGAAAAGGCAAGATCACAGACCAATTTTACTCCATTCCATGTAGTATGAGAGCCATACTCTACACAGTCTATTCTATTGAGCTGAACTCCCCATCAGATAAAATCTTTGCAAGATGCTGCACACAAAGATGCTGTACACATTCAAAAGATCAGTATCTGCAAAAGATCTCTTCCTGCAATAGATCCATTCCTGCAAAATGCATTCATAGTCTATGAGATCTGCAGATCATCATACACACCTTGTTTAACAGGCAATCATCTGCAGATCAGATCCACCAGGATGGATTTTCAGATCTGCAGATGATTGCCAGATATGTAGATGAAGTCTGTTAAACAAGGTGTGTATGATGATCTGCAGATCTCATAGACTATGAATGCATTTTGCAGGAATGGATCTATTGCAGGAAGAGATCTTTTGCAGATAATGATCTTTTGAATGTGTACGGGCATCTTTCTGTGCAGCATCTTGCAAAGATTTTATCTGATGGGGAGTGCAGCTCCATAGAATAGACTGTGTGGGTATGGCTCTCATACTACATGGAATGGGGTAAAATTGGTCTGTGATCTTGCCTTTTCCAGAGACTTTTATCTCAAGTGTGTATGCAGCATAACTCTCTCAGTCAATCACCTTTTCCACAGTCCTACCTTATGTGTCCTCCCCCCTCCCGTGTAAGCCTTAGCAGGGCCTCCCCCTCCCTTAGTGTGTCCTTCTTAATTTTTCTACCCCAGCAATGACACCCTTCTCATGGACTAACTTGGACTTGCTTTGCCGGGTCTCTGTGAAACGCATTTTATACCCTGTTTGTATGTATAACCTTGTGCTATGTGGTATAACCGTTTGCTACCTCTCTGTCACCCCTTGTTACAATCTATGTATCCCTATTTATTGTCCAGCGCTGCGTAATATGTTGACGCTTTATAAATACAATAAATAATAATAATAATAGCAAATTACAAGGCACAAAGGGTGAAAGAGCCCTGCCCGAGATGCTAATTTTCTAAATCAACTGTAAATCGGTTGCAAATAAAATTGGAAACGAGCTTTGAAACAAGCTAGTTCTAACTAGCTGAGGAATTTAAAGGACAACTGAAGTGAGAAGTATATGGAGGCTGCCATATTTATTTCCTTTTAACCACTTCAGGACCAAAGGCTTACACCTCCCTAGTGACCAGGCTATTTTTTTACAATTTAGGCCACTGCAGCTTTAAGGGCTCGCTGCAGGGCAGTACAACTCAGCACACAAGTGACCCCCCCCCCCCTTTTCTGCCCAACAACAGAGCTTTCTGTTGGTGGGCTTTGATGACTGCTGCTTTGTTTATTTATTTATTTTATTTATTTGTTGTTGTTTTTAACCCTTTCTGGACCAGCACCCTCTGCCCCCTTGAGGACCAGAGGGTGCTGGTCCAGCAAACCGCCGCTTCCCGACGAATCGCCGCAAGTTACCGTCGCTCCCGCCGGACACGCCGCTCTGTCCCCGCCGCAGGCTGCTCTCTCTGCCGTCACTATGACGGCAGAGCGCTGTGCGCCGGTCAGGAGCCGCTTTCATTGGCTCCTGACCCTGTCACTCCATGTAAGCCAATGGGAACGGCTTACATGAATGACAGGGCCAGGAGCCAATGAAAACGGCTCCTGCCCGGCTCACAGTGCTCTGCCGTCATAGAGACAGCAGGGCAGCACATTGCGGCGGGGGCAGAGCGGACCGAGGGACAGGCGGGGGCGCGCGGTCAATGGGACGTAGAGCTTACGCCCGGTCAGGACCGCAGCGCCCCCTGCCCACCGTAGATTTATACTCGCTCGGTCCGCAGGTAATTAATCAATTTAGCTATTTATTTATTTTCCCCTGCCCTCCCTCCCTTCCTTCCCCCGCCAGCCAATGACAGCCGATCGCTCCTGAGCCTCCCAGGGGGGCAGCCGAGTGACACGACTTTCCCCAGTACAGTTCTGCCATAGATCGCAGCGCTGTACAATGTAAATAGAGCTGTCAGCAAGTTGTTAAACAATACCAGGTGCCTGGCAATCCTGCTGATCTATTTGGCTGTAGTAGTGTCTGAATCACACCAGAACCAAGCATGCAGCTAATCTTGTCAGATCTGACAATGTCAAAAACACCTGATGCGCTGCATGCTTGTTCAGGGTCTATGGCTAAATGCAGAAAGTAATTAAGATAAAATGAGGCCCTATGGGAGCCTGATGCTTCTGGTGGGCTCCAATCTGCACACCAATGTTTTCTCATGAAGTGGATGCCAGTGGCAGCAACAGCGGTGAAACCAAATGTGACAGCGGCAGGTGAGTAAAATTTACAAAACTTATGTGGCAACCAACCTAGTGATGACAGACACTACCTCTTCTAACAGGCTCCGCTGGCAACTGCTTCGTTGGTGATCCGTATCTGCATCGGGAAAAAGCATGTGGGTCTGGACTTTGTGTTATGATAAGTGGATCAGAATGGACAGATCCATTAACGCGATCCAATGGAAACGGTTCCTATACTAAACAAAGTAACTGTTTTCTAGTCCATTCGTCAGATGATGCCCAATCCAGAAACCTTTGCATTTTTTACCCTAGTGTGAACAGAGCCTTACACTAATACTCTTGTACCTGACAATAGGTACAAGAGTTTTCAGCCCACTTTAAGTTGCAAGTCAATTGCATTGGGGATTGTTTGTTAAGACTCATAACCGCGCATGTGCAGAATGCTTCTATAAGCTTCTCACTCAAGAAGAAAGTGTTGTGTTTTACTTTTTGAATGCTGTTCTGCAACCAATTTTTTTTCTTGTAGTATGTTTTATGCTCTAAATAATCTTTTGGAGTAAAGAAGAAATGATGAGTTTCGTACCACTTTAAGTTCTACACAGGTATCTTTTATGCAAGGCAGTTTGTAGGCTAAATTGCTCCCAGGATGCCAGGATGAGGGTGTAAAATTTGCGCCCCCCCCCCCCCCCCCCACTGGACTTGAGAATGTTATTTGCAATGATGTACTTAGCCCACAATATAGGTATCCAGATATAAATATAGGTGCCCCCAGTATAGGTAGCCAGGTATAAGTGTCCCCAGTATAGGTGCCCCGGTATGTGTTAGCCAGGTATAGGTGCCCCAGTATGTGTTAGCCAGGTATAGGTGCCCCAGTATAGGCTATCCAGCTTTAGGTGCCCCAGTATAGGTTAGCTAGCCATAGGTGTCCCAGTATAGTTTAGCCAGCTATAGATGCACCAATATGTGTTAGCCAGGTATAGGTGCTCCAGTACAGGTTAGTCAGGTATAGGTGCCCCAGTATAGGTTAGTCAGGTATGGGTGCTCCAGTATAGGTTAGCCAGTTATAGGTGCCCCAGCATAGGCTATCCATCTTTAGGTGCCCCAGTATAGGTTAGCCAGCTATAGGTGTCCAGTATAGGGTAGTCAGCTATAGGTGCCCCAGTATAGGCTATCCATCTTTAGGTGCCCCAGTATAGGCTATCCATCTTTAGGTGCCCCAGTATAGGTTAGCCAGCTATAGGTGTCCAGTATAGGTTAGTCAGCTATAGGTGCCCCAGTATAGGTTAGGCAGCTATAGGTGCCCCAGAACAGGTTAGCCAGGTATAGGTGCCCCAGTATAGGCTAGCCAGGTATAGGTGCTCCAGTATAGGTTATCTGGGTATAGGTACCCCCCCCCCCCCAAGGCAGGGGTATTACAGTGAAGAAAGGGGGAGCACTGGCACACTAAGAATCAGCCGTGGGAAGGTGAGCTTTTACGAAGACCTCTTGCTGCTTGCTGCTGGCCATTTCTGCAATGTAGGGGGAGTACAGAAGGGGGACCCGAGGAGAGGGAGGGAGGAGTGGGCTCCCCTCCCCGTGGTTAGTCCCACTGTGCCGCTACTTCCCTCTTCTTCCCTGCGCCCCGAGCGGACACCTACATGGCCTGCCCCTGGAAACAAGGCTGCCTTTACATTATTCTCATCCAGCAGCTATTCCCACATATCCCCCAAGTGCATACTGATCATTTCCTTAGTTATCACATCTGAGGGGGGGGGGGTGACTTTCTTCTGGGTGTGTTCTGGGGGATCCATTGAAGCAATCTAGCTCTTTGAGGCTATGAGGTTTCCGGACAGACATGTCGCTGTTATTGTAATGCAGCAGCTTGACTTGTGTTTTCCTCTGCTACTACAGTGCTTTATTGTTATTTATTAGCAATATACACATATTAATGTTCTGCATATATTGCAGGTATCAACAGCCCAGCTGAATCCGACATTTCCACTTTATATTCTGGTTATCAGTAACTGGAGTTTTGGAAAGGAGGAGATGAATAAATTATCTCTTTGAAGGATCTTCCTTATGGTGGCCATACATGGTACAATTTTTTCATACAATTTTTTCATACAATCTTACCATTTCTATGTAATATAAGGGAACTGCCTAAATTATCCTTTCAGTATATTCACTTAATTTACCCTTATACTACATAGAAATGGTAAGATTGTATGAAAAAAATGTACCATGTATGGCCACCATTAGAAACATTTTGCATTTTTCAATATGTAAACATGATCATTATGGGATCATTACTTTTTCAACCTAGATAATAACAACATTCTGATGTAAAGGGGGGCTTTAAATATTAATGCATCCAATTGTATTAGAATATACTGTACGGCCTTTATCATAGCATACCTTGATATAAACTAATCGTAAATGAGGCTTTTCATGTTGCTATAGCAACAGCATCCTGTCATAAACAGGTAGTCACTAACTCCTTTCCATTTTAATGCATGGATGCAAGTCGGAGCGAGGCGAGGAAGATATACATACTGCAGCACGATCCAACGCCAGCTCTGCATCCAGGGACCACACATGTCACCTGTGGAATATCACTCACCTCACGGATGGGCTGACCCTCCCACTTTACATCCAGACCAGCAAAGCAACAGACCATCAATCTGCCACAGCTCTTGTCCTGCCCCTCATTGTTTTACATTTTCCATGCTCTCTGATCGATTCTTTCCATCAATTTTGTTTAAAATGGATCATAAATGGAAATAAATCGATCTGGCATTTTTGGGAATCGATTCCCAGCAGATCAATTGAATCTGCAAGGAATCCAATGAGAAAATCGATGGCCGCCTTAATTCTGTCGTAAATTCACTGCACCACCATATGTAATCAAAGGATATAAATGCTTTTATTGAATACCAACACATTTAAAATCAATTAAAATGTAAACAACATTCTACAACACAGTATGGGCTTGATTCACAAAATTGCGCGTGCAAAAGTCCGCGATCGCACGAATCGCGGCACTTTGCGCGCGCAAAAGTCAGCGAAAAAGTTTGCACCACTTTGTGAATCAGGCCCTTTGTATTCAATTGCATTGTACTGTATCCACATATAGGGCTTGATTCACAAAAGAGTGCTAACTGTTAGCACGGGCGTTTTCGCGTGAATTTTCGCATTGCGCGCGATCGCAAATTTCCGCACGAAACGATAACGTTTTCATGCGCAAATGCGAATTTTACCGCGAAATCGATATCGTTTTCATGCGAAAAATCGTGTTTCTCGCAAAAACGTTATCGTTTCGCGCGAAAATGCACAATCGCGCACAATGCGAAAATTCGCGCGAAAACGGCCGTGCTAACAGTTAGCACTCTTTTGTGAATCAAGCCCTATATGTGGATACAGTACAATGCAATTGAATACAAAGGGCCTGATTCACAAAGTGGTGCAAACTTTTTCGCTGACTTTTGCGCGCGCAAAGTGCCGCGATTCGTGCGATCGCGGACTTTTGCACGCGCAATTTGCCGCAAATTGCGCGCGCAAAAGTCCGCGATCAAATTGCGCGCGCAAAAGTCCGCGATCACGCGAATCGCGGCACTTTGCGCACGCAAAAGTCCGCGAAAAAGTTTGCACCACTTTGTGAATCAGGCCCAAAGTGTCTCACCTCCAAAAATCAATGAGTACCCTATATGCTGCTCAATAGTAACCATCTGGGTTCACACTGGAACCCAGTATGGAAAACAGGTCCCGGGTCTGCAATCAATAAAAGTGCACTAAGTGCCACTAGTGAGGAATGAAAAACCTTTTAGGTGCAAACAAAGTAATGAAATCAAAGGAGTGATGGGACCAATGGGTATATGCTCATAAATAATGATCAAAAGTGCAAAAGTGCTCACTAGTGGCACTTATTGCACTTTTATTGATTGCAGACCCGGGACCTGTTTTCCATACTGGGTTCCAGTGTGAACCCAGATGGTTACTATTGAGCAGCATATAGGGTACTCGTTGATTTTTGGAGGTGAGGCACTTTGTATTCAATTGCATTGTACTGTATCCACATATACTGTGTATCGGAATGTTGTTTACATTTAAATTGATTTTAAATGTGTTGGTATTCAATAAAAGCATTTATATCATTTCATTACATATGGTGGTGCAGTGAATTTATACCAGGATTCCATTCCTCTCTGTTTTTTCATATTCATTTATATTAATCCTGGGTTGCACGCCACTTTGGTCTAGGTAGTGCAGACCTACTGTATATTCTGGCATATAAGACTACTTTTTAACCCATTAAAATATTGTCAAAAGTCAGGTGTCGTCTTATAGGGCAGGTGATGAAACTTCCAAGCCTGGCTGGAGAATCTGCGGTTGCCGCATATGGTGGGGGAGCACAAAAACGTCCGCGGCCGCATCCTCACCATATGCAGCGACCGTATGAAAGCAGCAAGGGCGGCGCTGTACAAGTAGTCTTGGAGACAGGAATAGCTGACCAATCCAAGCAGGCTTTGTATACAACAACCAGCCAATCGCCGGTAAGGTACATCTCTTGCCATGTGTGGCTGGTTTTTGTATACTGGGTACCACACACAGTACAGCACCAGTATCTGTACTTGTTTATACAGTATAGCACCAGTACAGTACAGTACACAAATGTCCAACAGTCAAGAGGGGGTAGTCTTATACGGCGAGTATATAAAAAAATGTACATTTTAACTGGAAAAGTTGGGGGTCGTCTTATACGCCCAGTCGTCTTATACGCCAGAATATACGGTATATTCAAATATTACTTGTTACTCGCCTTAATTCTGTCAAGACAGTTACACTGGTCTTACTCCAAAAGAACATCAGATCCCGGTGTGGCTTCCCCTGTCAACTCAGATTTTTGTCAGAAACATAACACCTACATATGCTTGTTCAGAGACTTTAGTTAAAAGTATTAGATGTAGTGGATCAGGATGACATCCAGACAATTTGCATTCTTTAAAAGGAAATAAATATAGCAGTCTCCATGTCTCTCTAACTTAAAGAGAAACCGTGACCAAGAATTGAACTTCATCCCAATCAGTAGCTGATACCCCCTTTCCCATGAGAAATCTATTCCTTTTCACAAACGGATCATCAGGGGGCTCTGTATGGCTGATATTATGATGAATCCCCTCCCACAGGAAACTGTGAGGGCCATGGTCCTGGCAGTTTCCTGTCTGTGAACTTCATTGCATTGTGAGAAATAGCTGTTTACAGCTGTTTCCAACTGCCAAAAAAGCAAGCAGCATCTCCTTCCACTACTGGCATCACCTGCGAGCAGTAAAAATGTCACCATGTGATAAATGTCAGAATGTAAATCAGAGAGAGGAAAGCTTTTACAATGGGCAAACACTGACTAAATCCTTTATACATAATTATTGTAAAAATGAAGCACTTTTTTATTACATTATTTTCACTGGAGTTCCACTTTAAAGGAAAGGTCCAAGCAAAAAAAAAAAAAAATGAGTTTCACTTACCTGGGGCTTCTACCAGCCCCATGTAGCCATCCTGTGCCCTCGTAGTCACTCACTGCTGCTCCAGTCCCCCGCTGGCAGCTTTCTGACCTCGGAGGTCAGGGCCACATTGCATACATTTTTACGCATTCCAGCTAGTGCAGGAACAAAAATGTACGCGTTGCACCACTAACGCGTAAAAATGTATGTGTTAATTTTCCTGCACTAGCGGGAAAGTGTAAAAATGTACGCAATTCGGCCCTGACCTCCGAGGTCAGAAAGCTGCCAGCGGGGGACTGGAGCAGCAGTGAGTGACTGCGAGGGCACAGGATGGCTGCATGGGGCTGGTAGAAGCCCCAGGTAAGTGAAACTCATTTTTTTTTTTTGCTTGGACCTTCCCTTTAAGGTTCCCTTTAAAGAGGAACTCCAGTGAAAATAATGTAATAAAAAAAAGTGCTTCGTTTTCACAACAATTATGTATAAATGATTTAGTCAGTGTTTGCCCATTGGAAAAGCTTTTAAATCCCTGATTTATATTCTGACATTTATTACATGGTGACATTGTTACTGCTGGCAGGTGATGTAGCTGCTGAATGCTTTTTTGGCAGTTGGAAACAGCTGTAAACAGCTATTTCCCACAATGCAACAAGGTTCACAGACAGGAAACTGCCAAGAGTACGTACTCAGAATTTCTTTGTGGGAGGGGTTTCACCACAATATCAGTCATACAGCGCCCCCTGATGGTCTGTTTGTGAAAAGGAATAGATTTCTCATGTAAAAGGGGGTATCAGCTACTGATTGGGATAAAGTTCAATTCTTGGTCGGAATTTCTCTTTAACACTGGTACAATGTAGAGGGGTATGAGGAGGGGGAGGAGTTAAGGGGCACACAGTAAATGGCCAATATGTAATTAGAAATATAAAAAATACACTATAATGATTAAGGCATGACAGAACACATATAATTCTCTAATATAAAACATGATTACAGCAACTAGGGCAGCCATCAACAACAAGTTTCCAGCTCGCTGCTCAACAGACCATTATAAAGTTCCTTTGCCACAGCGCAATAAGGGTATTTAAGGCACCGTCCTTATGAGATATATCATAGGTCATAGGAACAAGCATATGTAATGCATAGCTTCCAACTGTCCCTCTTTTGGAGGGACAGACCCTCTTTGGGAACCCTGTCCCACTGTCCCTCTTTCTTTCTCATTTGTCCCTCTTTCAGGTCCTAACAGATCTATGCAAATATATGTATTTCTCTACTGAAAAATGTGTTTAATTGACTCTTAACTTTATTCCTATCCATTAAATTGATATATTTTTTATTTTCAAATGTTAATATGAAGAAAAATGAACCAGGATAGGACCAGTGTGGTTTGACTTATAAAACAACACATTTTTCTTATGAAATCTTTATGGTATGTGTGACTAGGGGTGTGCCGGCGGCGTGATTAGGTTTCTCCAAAGTAATCCCGCACAGATCTTTTACAAATTGCTTTATTAGGTCTTCAAAGGCAAAAACATACAAGCTGCATAGTGGCTACGGTCACAGTGCACCGTTTCAAACCTCCACATTCCTTGTTCACGCCACACAGTCAACAAGACAAATGCAAGCATACAGCTTATATAGTCACCAGGGGCGGACTGACCATTCGGGCACTCGGGCACGGCCCGAGGGCCTGTGGTAAGGGGGGGCCCGCCAGAGAACCCTGAGCAGGAGAGGAGGCAGCCAGTGAAAGGGAGCTGTGGGAAGAGCGGGGAAGGGGGGAAGTCTCTCCCCCCTTCCCTCACCTTGGGGCCCCCCTTCCTGGCTCTCCCCTCCGGAAAATTGAAGTGTCGGTGCAGCGGCTGACACCTATACACCTGGCTACAAATACTGGGGACACCTATACAGCTGGCTACATATACTGGGGACACCTATAGACCTGGCTATACTGGGGGCACCTATACACCTTGCTACATAAACTGGGGACACCTATACATCTGGCTACAAATACTGGGGACACCTATACACCTGGCTACAAATACTGGGGACACCTATACACCTGACTACAAATACTGGGGACACCTAAACAGCTGGCTACATATACTGGGGACACCGATAGACCTGGCTATACTGGGGGCACCTATACACCTTGCTACATATACTGGGGACACCTATAGACCTGGCTATACTGGGGGCACCTATACACCTTGCTACATATACTGGGGACACCTATACACCTGGCTACATATACTGGGGACACCTATACAGCTAGCTGCATATACTGGGGACACCTATAGACCTGGCTATACTGGGGGCACCTATACACCTTGCTACATATACTGGGGACACCTATAGACCTGGCTATACTGGGGGCACCTATACACCTTGCTACATATACTGGGGACACCTATACACCTGGCTACAAATACTGGGGACACCTATACAGCTTGCTACATATACTGGAGACACCTATAGACCTAGCTACATATACTGGGGACACCTATCCACCCGGCTACATGTACTGGGGACACCTATAGACGTAGCTACATATACTGGGGACACCTATAGACCTGGCTACACAGTCAACAAGACAAATGCAAGCATACAGCTTATATAGTCACCAGGGGCGGACTGACCATTCGGGCACTCGGGCACGGCCCGAGGGCCTGTGGTCAGGGGGGGCCCGCCAGAGATCCCTGAGCAGGAGAGGAGGCAGCCAGTGAAAGGGAGCTGTGGGAAGAGCGGGGAAGGGGGGAAGTCTCTCCCCCCTTCCCTCACCCTGGGGCCCCCCTTCCTGGCTCTCCCCTCCGGAATATTGAAGTGTCGGTGCAGCGGCTGACACCTATACACCTGGCTACAAATACTGGGGACACCTATACAGCTGGCTACATATACTGGGGACACCTATAGACCTGGCTATACTGGGGGCACCTATACACCTTGCTACATAAACTGGGGACACCTATACACCTGGCTACAAATACTGGGGACACCTATACACCTGGCTACAAATACTGGGGACACCTATACACCTGGCTACAAATACTGGGGACACCTAAACAGCTGGCTACATATACTGGGGACACCGATAGACCTGGCTATACTGGGGGCACCTATACACCTTGCTACATATACTGGGGACACCTATAGACCTGGCTATACTGGGGGCACCTATACACCTTGCTACATATACTGGGGACACCTATACACCTGGCTACATATACTGGGGACACCTATACAGCTAGCTGCATATACTGGGGACACCTATAGACCTGGCTATACTGGGGGCACCTATACACCTTGCTACATATACTGGGGACACCTATAGACCTGGCTATACTGGGGGCACCTATACACCTTGCTACATATACTGGGGACACCTATACACCTGGCTACAAATACTGGGGACACCTATACAGCTTGCTACATATACTGGAGACACCTATAGACCTGGCTACATATACTGGGGACACCTATCCACCCGGCTACATGTACTGGGGACACCTATAGATGTAGCTACATATACTGGTGACACCTATAGACCTGGCTACATATATTGGGGACACCTATCCACCTGGCTACATATACTGGGGACACCTATAGACCTGGCTACATATATTGGGGACACCTATCCACCTGGCTATATATACTGGGGACACCTATAGACCTGGCTATCTATACAGAAGACATCTATAGACCTGGCTATCTGTACTGGGGACACCTATAGGCCTGGCTAGCTATTCTGGAGACACCTGTAGACCTGGCTACCTATACTGGGGGCACCTATAGACCTGGCTACCTATTCTGGGGACACCTATAATCCTGGCTACCTATTCTGGGGACACCTATCAGGGGCAAACGCAGGATTTTTAAGGGGGGGATTCCTGAAAGGTCTGGAAGCACTTATGTCCCCGAGTGCTTCCGAAGACAGGTGGCTCCATACTGCCCATGCACAAAAGTGTGCTGGCGTATTACATGGCTGCCTGTCTTTGGAAGTACTCAAGGACACAAGTGTTTCTGAGGGCTTCTGGTAGCAGAAAATTTGAACGGGGGACAGCGCTGGAACAACTCCCCGAGAGAGAAACTGCAGATAGACTTAGTTTGGACAATTCAGTGGAATATGCCACAGTGTCACATAGCGCAAGCGATACCCATATGATGCAGGGTTATATGCATCTGCGGAAGATGGTGACGCTATATAAATACTAAATAATAAGAATTTGCCTCACCAGGATTGCACTTTTATTTAGCTTTCCTGTATGACAAGAAGACACAAACACCCAGCACTAGGGAAAGAGGGAAACAAAGGTGAATGAGGGAGGGCTGGTGCACACCAAGAGGGCTTCTGAGCGTTTTTAAAATCGACAGTGATTTGAAAAGCGCTTGGCTAATGTTACCCTATGAGGGTGTTCTCACAGCAGCGTTGTGATTTTTTTCAAATTCACAGGTATATTGCATGTAGCATTTTTTTGAGCAATTCATTCAGAAATCGCTCTGAAAATCGCTTCACAAAATTGCACTCACTAATTGCTAGCAATTGCTATTGTGATTTTGGCGTGCATTAGCCCAGTAAGAGGAGGAGTGGAGAGAGACTGAGAATAGCCTGAGATGGAGCAGAGAGCTTATCTGTATTGCAGAAAGCAGCCCTCCTGGAGTCTTGGGACTGTCAAAAACTTTTCACCTTGTTTAATACCTTATCCACACATGCAGTCATTATAACAATGGGGAGAGACCAGACAGATTTTTGCCCACAGACCCTCCAGACAAGCTCTGCATTATGCTGTGTATATTTACCAGCTTGCCTGCCCTCTAATTGCACTTTTATCAGCTAGCCTAGTGTTTCACTTGAATACACCAGACACAAATCTCTGAATGAAAGGCTGCCTGGGGGAGATTGCCCCCCTTCCAGCCAGCACTAGGGGAAGGAGGAAAACAATAGTGAATGCAAAGAGAATGCAGAGAGAGTATCTGTATTGCAGTCCCCCATCACACAGGCTACTTGCATGTGTCTCCTGTCCCTGCCAGCCAAATCCAAAAAAGCCTCTCACACAAGCTGCAGGCAGCCCTCCTGGAGTTTAGGGACTGTCAAAACTTTTCAACCTGTGAAATACCTTTTGTAGCTGTCTACATACAGTCTTTACAATAGTAAAAGAGCTGAGTTTTTTCCCACAGACCCTGCAGGCAAGCCTCTGTATATTTACCAGCTTGTCTGCTTCAGCGATTTCAGGGAATTTTTTTTAAAGGGACAGGAGTCTCAGGGGGGTGTTCCATACACCCAGAACCCCGGTCTGGATACGCCAGTGCCTATAATCCTGGCTACCTATTCTGGGGACACCTATTGACCTGGCTACTTATACTGGGGACACCTATAGACCTGGATACCTGCACTGGGAAAACCTATAGACCTGGTTATTTCCACTGGGGGTACCTTTTGACCTGGTTACCTATACTGGGGGCACCTATTTTGGGGGAACTGCTGCTGCCAGATTAAGTGTATTTTGGGAAACAGCTGCCAGATTATGTGTATTTTGGGGGAACCACTGCTGCCAGATTACATGTATTTTCGGTGATCCGCTGCCAGATTACACATATTTTCGGGAGCCGCTGCCAAATTATGTGTATTTAGTGGTGCCAGATAACGTCTATTTGGGGGAACGACTGCCATATTATCTGTATTTTGGAGGAGCCTCTGCCAAATTGCATGGATGTTTGGTGAAATGCTGTCAGATTACATGTATTTTGCAGGGAAACACTATGGCAGAGTTCAAACTTCCCCGGCAGACCTTTTACACCACTGCTAAGGTCATGTATATTTTGCCCTACCCATGACCACGCCCACATTCTGTTGCGTGACCACACCCATTTGGGGTTTTTATCAGTATAAAATATCTGTTGTCAGTAAATTATTATATCTTAGTCTGTAAAAAAATAACATGA
The DNA here is from genome assembly GCF_040937935.1 of Hyperolius riggenbachi. Classification (NCBI taxonomy): domain Eukaryota; kingdom Metazoa; phylum Chordata; class Amphibia; order Anura; family Hyperoliidae; genus Hyperolius; species Hyperolius riggenbachi. Next base: position 92,370,344 of record NC_090649.1, read on the forward strand.
AAGGTGGGAAACACTGGTATGGGGGGCCCATAATCTCCTATTGCCCGGGGGCCCCATGAGTTTTCAGTCCGCCCCTGATAGTTACTACATTGCAATAGCAACCATTCAGATTCAACATGCAAATAACCGGACCTGATGGGGAACTGAAGGAGCTGGATACACAGAACCACTGCCCTCTACCTCATTGGTCACATAGAAATTATGTCAGAAGGTCATTGTAAACATAAAGACAATATCACAAATAACAAAATCTGAATGGAGTACACCTTATCTAAAAAGTACCAGAGGCTTGATTAGGGGCGTGGCTTAAGTGTCCCCCAGAGCAGCAAGTCCAATGGCCACAAAATTTGTGATAGAAGCAGCAAATATGGTGCAGTGACAAACTTTTTAATGCATGTACACAAGCGTATCTCGACATATAGAATGCTGAAACCAGGTAGGCATTCAATGAGTGTTGACATTTTTCTTTGATGGCTGCCCTAGTTGCTGTAATGTTTTATATGTGAGATTTTGATATATTTGTATGTGTTGTCATTACTTAAAGTGGATCCGAGGTGAACTTTTACACATTGCACAATTGTGTTCTTTCCTATTGTTTATAGGGCATTCATCAAGCCAAATACTTTTTTGTTTTTGTTTTAATACTCTAATTCCTTATAAACTAAAAAAGCCACGCCCACAGGTTTTCAGAGAGCCTTGGCAGTAGCAAGGGCTCATGGGAGCTCAGTCTGGGCAGGAGGAGGGGGAGGTGCTACTAGCCATTGATTTTAGAGGCAGAGGGGAGGAGGAGAGGGGATTAGGCTGATGGCTCAAGATACAGATAAGCCTGCCTCTGTATAATCTTTACAAACAACATGTCTGCTGTCATTGTATCAAAGGAATAAATAATCATATTCTATTAAAACTGTTTGCAGCTAGATTTGCTGTGTAAACCATCTAAACTTTAGATAAGATATATAGACAAGTTACTTGTTATAGTTAGTTTTTAACCTCGGATCCGCTTTAATCATTAACCCCCTTGGCGGTATGAAAAATACCGCCAGGGGGAAGCGCAACTGTTTTTAAAAAAATTTTTTTTTTTTTATCATGTAGCGAGCCGAGGGCTCGCTACATGATAGCCGCTGCTCAGCGGCATCCCCCCGCCCGCTTCGATCGCCTTCGGCGATCACCGATCAGGAAATCCCGTTCAAAGAACGGGATTTCCTGGAGGGCTTCCCCCGTCGCCATGGCGACGGGGCGGGACGACGTCACCGACGTCAGCGACGTCATTGGGAGACCCGATCCACCCCTCGGCGCTGCCTGGCACTGATTGGCCAGGCAGCGCTCGGGGTCTGGGGGGGGGGGGCGCGCGCCGCACCGGATAGCGGCGATCGGGCGCGCGGCGGCGGCGATCGGGGTGCTGGCGCAGCTAGCAAAGTGCTAGCTGCGTCCAGCAAAAAAAAAATTAAGTAAATCGGCCCAGCAGGGCCTGAGCGGCACCCTCCGGCGGCTTACCCCGTGTCACACACGGGGTTACCGCCAAGGAGGTTAAAGTGTATTTTTTATATTTCTAATTATGGCTTGACCAATCATTGTGTGCCCCTTAACTCCTCCCCATACCCCTATACAGTGTTCTAAGGTTTATAATAGGTGGCCCAGTGATTATGTATATATGATGAAATATGTATTTGTATATTTAGGATCGAGCAACCTCTCTCTATTCCCACTTTTTACATATTCCATTTAACACTGATTATCACTGACATAATAGATTTGGTGTAATTTTTATTATGTATTGGATTTATATAGCGCCAACAAATTATGCCGCCCGCAACATACAATAAATTATAATCTACAGACTTACCATCAGATGGCAGTCTTGCAACAGAAAAAAAAAAATATAATTGAAAGGAATAACATGGCTTGCTTTTGTATTAGCCTACAGCAAATCCTGGGGGAAGAGACTGTGGATACGGTATGAATATAGGTTGTCTACTGCTGTACTATAAATACTGCATTGTCTCTCCAGACTTACCCATATTTTTCGGCATATAAGACACTCCGGACTATAACCAGGGCCGGATTTGTACTTTTTACCGCCCACGGCCAATTATACCGTCTGTATGGTTGTTTTCTCCGTGTGCCCCAATGAGAATACTACTTACATCATTAGATATCACAGACAATAACTATTTCAGTAATACGCGTATAAATTATGTTATGTTTTCCTTAAGAACTTTTACGTTATGTTTTTCATCTCATTAATGATGGACCCATTGTGCCACCATGTGAGTTAGGCTGACGTGTACCTGCAGGATAGAGCTTACAGGTCTTTCAGGGATGACACAAGTACACAGGACAGAGAGTTCAAAGGTTAAAGCTGTCCTTGTAGATAGGGATGGCTGCATGGAACAGCTTTATTGTCCCTCACTGAGCCGCCCCTAAATTTCTGGTGCCCTAGGCCATGGCCTATGTGGCCTTGCCAGAAATCCGGCCATGACTACAACACACACCTAGGTTTAGAGTACAAAAATCAAGGGAAAAAAATATACTAAACCTGATGCATCCATAGTGCAGGGGCGTCTTATGGACCTATGTCCCCCTTGTGCCTTCTTTGTACCTCTTGTGCCCAGTGTCCTCCTCTGTCCCCCTGTGTCCCGTTTCCTGTGTCCTCATGTGTCCAGTTTCTCCGTGTCCCCTTTGCCAGGGTAACCCTATTGCCCTGAAGGGGGACAGAGGACATAGGGGGAAATTGAATACAGGGGGAAACAGACAGGGGACACAGGGAGAGGGACACAGGAGGATGGACACTGGGGAAGAGACCTGGCGCAGGTCCAAATATGTATTATTCGGACTATAAGACACTTGGGGAAGAAAAAGTGTGTCTTAAGCTGGCCATACACCAGGCTGATTCCTCGCCGATCGACAGCAGATTCGATAACTGGGATCGAATCTGCTGTCACATCGTTCACGCTAAACGCTAAATTTCGATCTATTTCGTCCTGAAATAGATCGACCGCCCGCGGGTAGGGAGCGCGTCGCTAGCGGCGTTCGAGTGCCCGACGACCGACGCAATAGAGCTGCAATACATTACCTGCTCCGCCGGCGCGACTGCCCCCGGTCACCGCTGCTCCGCCTCCGCTCTGGTCTCCGGGTCCGGCATACTTCACTTCCTCCTGCCCGGCAGGAAGTTTAAACAGTAGAGGGAGCTCTACTGTTTAAACTTCCTGCCGGGCAGGAAGAAGTGAAGCATGCCGGAGACCAGACCAGAGCGGAGACGGAGCAGCGGTGACCGGGGGCAGTCGCGCCGGCGGAGCAGGTAATGTATGCGGGCGGGCAGGGAGCGGCGGCAGCACCACCACCACAGATTGTGAACGGTTTTAGGCTGAAATCGGTTTACAATCTGTTTGCAGTAAAGGAGGCCATACGATCCCTCTCTGATCAGATTCGATCAGAGAGGGATCTATATGTTGGTCGAATCTGATGGCAAATCGACCAGTGTATGGCTACCTTTATAGTCCGAAAAATATGGTACATGCACTGTGCTTGTCTCAGAAGGCAAAAGCACCCGCCACCTATGTCCTGTTGGAATATTTACAAACATATGGAACTCTGTGGCTGTACAGCCATGCAACTTCCACATCGTGGCAGACATAACGTTGGTAGGATTGTAGCCCATTTCTACCTCACATTCATTTTAAGTTGACTAAGGAACATGTAATGTACAGTTTTTACAGTTTCTACCCATGAACGTCATCCCTCCCACCCATAAATGGATATATCATTATTTGGCTCTTGTTCCATATTAGGTGGCTACTGTATATATTATGCTCAGGCTACTGTATATATTGTGCTCAGTACCATGGACTCTGAAAAAGGCTGGTGTGAGCTCTCCCAGGGAGTGTAGCTGATCTGCAAAAGAACATCCACCCAGGGTCAACGGGCCACCACTCCAAGTCGAGGGCAGACAGCTTTGCTGCAATTGACCACCATCCCTAGTGTTTCCAATCAGGGACGTTTTTAGGCAAAGGCATTCCAGGCCATTGCCTGGAGTGTCATTGGACTTGGTAGGACTCCCTGCCTGGGGTGAAAAACAGGCTAGAAACATCCTTGTTTCCAACCTACTCTTCTCCTTCTCCAGAGTAATATTCTCTCCTATTTTTTTTTTTAATATTTGCTGTGTTTGTTCTTCCAAAATATATATTGCTGGATGTTTTTAGTATACCATGTATGAAATATGTATGCATTAATGTCCCCTGTCCCCCCATTTTTCCTGCACTTGGAAAGCACAACAGAAGATGACAGCACTATATAAATCATAATAATGGCGATGAGAATGTCATCTGGTTTACCTGAGTAACTTGAGATTTATCTCTTAATAGTAGTGCACCAGCTGTAGCCTGTTACTATTGTCTATTCCCTATAATTAATACTGTCTGATAGTGTTGTGTGATATCTTATATTTATCTCTCTATCAGGCATTGTTTCTTATTTAAACCCAAAATTACATGTTCTTTATGAATCATAATGTCAAGCCTGATAAAGCGGAAAAGTTTCTGCCATAACACCAGGACAGGACATTATAGAACGATCCGGCTTATACAAGTCATAGAAAAATAAGAACATTTACTTAACTCTAATTCTACACTGATGATATCACATAACTATTTCTTTTTATGCTGCCCTAGTGAAGGCGTTGAATTTTAAAGTGTACCCAAGGCAGATTTGGGGGGACGGGGGACGGGGGGGCAGATGGGACACAGAGGCATGTTCCCTGCTCTATGACATGCCTCTGTGTCCCCAGATTCGGGGGGGGGGGGGGGCAGATGGGACACAGAGGCATGTTCCCTGCTCTATGACATGCCTCTGTGTCCCCAGATTCGGGGGCGAGGGCAGATGGGACACAGAGGCATGTTCCCTGCTCTATGACATGCCTCTGTGTCCCCAGATTCAGGGGCGGGGGCAGATGGGACACAGAGACATGTTCCCTGCTCTATGACATGCCTCTGTGTCCCCAGATTGGGGGGAGGGGGGGGGGCAGATGGGACACAGAGGCATGTTCCCTGCTCTATGACATGCCTCTGTGTCCCCAGATTCGGGGGGGGGGGGGGGGGCAGATGGGACACAGAGGCATGTTCCCTGCTCTATGACATGCCTCTGTGTCCCCAGATTCGGGGGCGAGGGCAGATGGGACACAGAGACATGTTCCCTGCTCTATGACATGCCTCTGTGTCCCCAGATTCGGGGGCGGGGTAGATGGGACACAGAGACATGTTCCCTGCTCTATGACATGCCTCTGTGTCCCCAGATTCGGGGGCAGATGGGACACAGAGGCATGTTCCCTGCTCTATAACATGCCTCTGTGTCCCCAGATTGGGGGGAGGGGAGGCAGAAGGGACACAGAGGCATGTTCCCTGCTCTATGACATGCCTCTGTGTCCCCAGATTCGGGGGCGGGGTAGATGGGACACAGAGGCATGTTCCCTCCTCTATGACATGCCACTGTGTCCCCAGATTCGGGGGCGGGGGCAGATGGGACACAGAGGCATGTTCCCTGCTCTATGACATGCCTCTGTGTCCCCAGATTCGGGGGCAGATGGGACACAGAGGCATGTTCCCTGCTCTATAACATGCCTCTGTGTCCCCAGATTGGGGGGAGGGGAGGCAGAAGGGACACAGAGGCATGTTCCCTGCTCTATGACATGCTTCTGTGTCCCCAGATTCGGGGGCGGGGCAGATGGGACACAGAGGCATGTTCCCTGCTCTATGACATGCCTCTGTGTCCCCAGATTCGGGGGCGGGGGCAGATGGGACACAGAGGCATGTTCCCTGCTCTATGACATGCCACTGTGTCCCCAGATTCGGGGGCAGATGGGACACAGAGGCATGTTCCCTCCTCTATGACATGCCACTGTGTCCCCAGATTCGGGGGCAGATGGGACACAGAGGCATGTTCCCTCCTCTATGACATGCCACTGTGTCCCCAGATTCGGGGGCAGATGGGACACAGAGGCATGTTCCCTCCTCTATGACATGCCTCTGTGTCCCCAGATTGGGGGGAGGGGAGGCAGAAGGGACACAGAGGCATGTTCCCTGCTCTATGACATGCTTCTGTGTCCCCAGATTCGGGGGCGGGGCAGATGGGACACAGAGGCATGTTCCCTGCTCTATGACATGCCTCTGTGTCCCCAGATTCGGGGGCGGGGGCAGATGGGACACAGAGGCATGTTCCCTGCTCTATGACATGCCACTGTGTCCCCAGATTCGGGGGCAGATGGGACACAGAGGCATGTTCCCTCCTCTATGACATGCCACTGTGTCCCCAGATTCGGGGGCAGATGGGACACAGAGGCATGTTCCCTCCTCTATGACATGCCACTGTGTCCCCAGATTCGGGGGCAGATGGGACACAGAGGCATGTTCCCTGCTCTATAACATGCCTCTGTGTCCCCAGATTGGGGGGAGGGGGGGCAGAAGGGACACAGAGGCATGTTCCCTGGTCTATAACATGCCTCTGTGTCCCCAGATTCGGGGGCGGGGTAGATGGGACACAGAGGCATGTTCCCTGCTCTATGACATGCCTCTGTGTTCCCAGATTCGGGGGCGGGGGCAGATGGGACACAGAGGCATGTTCCCTGCTCTATGACATGCCTCTGTGTCCCCAGATTGGGGGGAGGGGGGGCAGAAGTGACACAGAGGCATGTTCCCTGGTCTATAACATGCCTCTGTGTCCCCAGATTCGGGGGGGAGGGGCAGAAGGGACACAGAGGCATGTTCCCTGCTCTATGACATGCCTCTGTGTCCCCAGATTCGGGGGCGGGGGCAGATGGGACACAGAGGCATGTTCCCTGCTCTATGACATGCCTCTGTGTCCCCAGATTCGGGGGCGGGGGCAGATGGGACACAGAGGCATGTTCCCTGCTCTATGACATGCCTCTGTGTCCCCAGATTGGGGGGAGGGGGGGCAGAAGTGACACAGAGGCATGTTCCCTGGTCTATAACATGCCTCTGTGTCCCCAGATTCGGGGGGGAGGGGCAGAAGGGACACAGAGGCATGTTCCCTGCTCTATGACATGCCACTGTGTCCCCAGATTCGGGGGCGGGGGCAGATGGGACACAGAGGCATGTTCCCTGCTCTATGACATGCCTCTGTGTCCCCAGATTCGGAGGACACCTCTGCTAAGGCCCAGATCCCAGCAATATGCTAAGTAACAAGTCACAGGCACAAGGCTTCATGAAAAGAGGCTATGAAGCTAGATTTCCTAAAAGAAGAACCCAGGCTGACAGACTGCTACCCCCCTAGACATAAGATTCCGATCTGGCAACGCAACGACAATCGATGCAGGAAGCCAATAGCGATTGCATTTTCTGGTCTCACGGCTCGTCCTTTACAGTTACTAGTTTACAGTTAGTATAAGCACAGTGTAACAGCTTATATTACCTTGCAGGAAGAACTGCACTAGATTTAAGATAAGAAAGGCCAATCAATGGAAAGTAAGTGTGGGAATTCACCCTGTACCTTGCATTGTGAATACATTTCAAGGCTAATGGACCTCCTAGATGCCAGCAACCAAGCAAGGTCCTCTGGTCCTGTATTTCATTCATATTGGTATTTATGTATGTACTGAATCATTTTTACAGATATTTACATTTTATAATGAAACGCTGCCATCTTGTGGAAGAACAAATGTAGGCAACACTCATGTCATATCAATGGAATACCACTTAAAATTGCAGAGCAGACCCAAAAGTCAGAACAACTTCCAGATCAGCAATCTAGCCCCTTAAAGGACAACTATTGTGAAGATTTTTGAATGAAAATTTTTGATTTTTAAAGTGTGTAAGTGTGTGTGCATGCGTGTGCATATATATAAAAAAAATTGTCTCATCAGTCCAAAGCACTTTGTTCCAGAATGAATCTGGCTTGTCTATAGGGATGGCCCTGATTAGGAGAACTCATGGAGAAGTATGTGATCAGTTTGATCAGCTGATAGATTTGTAAGGTTCTGATTTGCTGTGATGACTTCCTGGTTTAACACATGATCAGGACCAGCAAATCAGAACCTTACAAATCTATCAGCTGATCAAATTGAACACATGCTTCTCCATGAGTTCTCCTAAACAAGCTTTTGTACACACAAAAAGTGTGTATGTGCTAGTTACACAGTAGAGTACGACTTCATAGAGAAAAAAGGTGAAAGGCAAATGTAAGAAAATATATATATAAAACATATATTTTTAAGTCTAAAACCTTCCACTAGAGGGACAAGTTCAAAATAAGTGTCAAAAGCATCAACCCTGACAGTGAAGGTGCAATTCACAATGTTAGTCACACATGTAAACTCATAGGCATATCTAAGTCCCTGTCACTTTTACTTAGGTATATTATTCGTAGATGGTGAGTAGAATGAGACAACTCTAACTCTTTCTTGTTCTGCATCTCCCTCCTGGAGCAACTATACTAGCTACACTGGGGCAACTATACTACCTTCACTGGGGGCAACTATACTGTAGAGATGGCCCAAACGGTTCGCCGGCGAACGGTTCCAGGCGAACTTTGGGTGGTTCGCCTTCGCCGGCGAAGGCAAACTTTCCCGGAAGTTCGATTCACCCCATAATGCTCCATTAGCATCAACGTTGACCCTCTACATCACAGTCAGCAGGCACATTGTAGCGAATTAGGCTACACTCAGTCCTGGAGCCACTCCCCTCCTTATATAAGGCAGGCTCCGCCGGCCATTACACTCACTAGTGTGCCTGCAATAGTGAGAGTAGGGCGAGCTGCTTCATACTGTTTCTCCTAGGGAAAGATTAGTTAGGCTCTTTGCTTGTTAGCTTGCTCCTGGCTGAATCTTATTGCTATAATAGCACCCAGCAACAGCACTTTTCAGAGCTAATCCTGTTTTGTTTTTTTGTGTGTGTGTCACTGTGACACTTGTGTTGTATAAACAGCTTTTGTAATTCATACTGTGTGCCACTGCCAGCCCAGGCCAATCACAATCAGACACCTGTGTCAGCTGCACATTGTGCAATACCCATTACTGCACTTGTGTTGCATGGACAGCTTTTGAAATAAGCATATATATATATATATATACAGTACCTGACGGTTGTGTTCAGTGAACCCACCTACCTACATAAGTGCACGCAGTGTGATATACCTCTCTGTGCATACCTGTTAACTGCTGCACCTGTGTGACTGCACATTGTATTTGTCAAATCAGTGCATACCTTTCACTTCATCCCCCCCGATATGGACAAAACGGACAAAATAGGTAGAGGAAGAGGTAGAGGCAGACCCAGAGGAAGGCCATCTGGCAGGTCTGTGCGAGGTCGTGTTGATGTGATTTCGTGCGGCCCTGACCCAAAGTACAGTGCTCAGAAGAAGGCACGTCCCATCACTTCCCAAGATTGTCAGGACGTGGTTGACTATTTAACACAGAACACCTCATCTCCCGCAGGCACCAGCGCTACTACAAGCACCACATCTGCTGCATTTGACACTTTGCAGGAGTTATTTGATGTGGAAATCACTGATTCACAGCCAATACTGCTACAAGATGAAGGCGCTAAGCAAGTTACACCACCTCATACGTCTGAGTTAGGTGGCGATACTATGGATGTAACGTGTGAGGAGAGGGATGCTCCTGCTCCTCTGCCCACAGCAGCCAGGTGTCTGTGAAGAAAGTCTTTGAGTGGAAAAAGCCAATTTCTGCCAGTCACCGTCTTGCCCGGCCTCTGACAGCTGGCGTGGCGGAACTATTAGCTTGCCAGCTATTACCATACAAGCTGGTGGACTCTGAGGCTTTCCGTAAATTTGTGGCCATTGGGACACCGCAGTGGAAGATACCAGGCCGCAATTATTTTTCTAAAAAGGCCATACCCAAACTGTACCGTGAAGTTGAGAGGCAAGTGGTGTCATCTCTGGCGAAGAGCGTTGGGTCAAGGGTCCACCTGACCAAGGATGCCTGGTCGGCCAAGCACGGGCAGGGCCGCTACATTACGTACACAGCCCATTGGGTCAACCTGGTGAACGATGGCAATCAGGGAGTACGTAGCTGCGCAGCGGACCAACTTGTGACACCTCCATGGCTTGTAGGCAGGCCTCCTGCCACCTCCTCTCCTCCTGCTACATCCTCTTCGCTGTCATCCTCCTCCTCCTCCTTGCCTGAGTGGCAATTCAACTCTAGTGGTGCTGCCATCTCCTCCTCTCCAGCTACACAGCCTCTTCTCCCCAGAGCCTATGCTGCATGCCAGGTACGACGGTGTCACGCCATCTTAGACATGTCTTGCCTCAAAGCGGAGAGTCACACTGGACCAGCTCTCCAGGCTGCTCTTAACAAAGAGGTGGAGCAATGGCTGACCCCGCACCAGCTGGAGATCGGCAACGTGGTGTGTGACAACGGCAGCAATCTCCTTTCCGCTTTGAATTTGGGAAAGCTGACACATGTACCCTGCATGGCACATGTGCTGAATCTGGTCATTCAAAGTTTTGTGTCAAAGTACCCAGGCTTAGAGGATGCCCTAAAGCAGGCCAGGAAGTTGAGTGGGCATTTCAGGCGGTCTTACATGGCCATGGCACGCTTTGCGGACATTCAGCGGAGAAACAACTTGCCAGTGAGAAGCTTGATATGCGATAGCCCGACTCGCTGGAATTCCACCCTGCTCATGTTCTCTCGCCTGCTATAACAGGAGAAAGCTGTCACCCAGTACCTGTACAATTACAGTAGAAGGGCACAATCTGGGAAGATGGGGATGTTCTGGCCACTGAACTGGACACTGATGCGAAATGCATGCAGGATCATGCGGCCGTTTGAGGAGGTGACCAACCTGGTGAGTCGCGCTGAAGGCACCATCAGCGACTTGATCCCCTACGCTTACTTTCTGCAGCGTGCCGTGCGTAGAGCGGTGGATCAAGCTGTGGAGGAGCGTGAAGAAGAACAGTTACGGCAGGAAGAGTCGTGGGAGCAATTTTCATCTGAACCAGATGTTTCCTCAACACCTGCGGCAGCACAGACGGGGGAGGAGGAGGAAGAAGAGGAGTCATGTGGGGAAGAAGAGGAGTGAGACTCGGATGATGAGGAAGGTGTTTCTGTGGAGGAGGAAGAGGCGGCGGCAGAAGAACAACCGCAGCAGCCATCACAGGGGGCTTGTGCTGCTCCACGTTCCCGTAGTATTGTTCGTGGCTGGGGGGAGGAAGAGGATTTACGTAACGTCACTCAGGAAGAGCAAGAGGAGATGGATAGTACGTCTGGATCCGACTTTATGCAGATGGCCTCCTTCATGTTGTCCAGCCTGTTGAGGGACCCCCGTATAAAAAAAACTCAAGGGGAATGACCTGTTCTGGGTGGCCACGCTACTAGAACCTCGGTACAGGCACAAAGTGGCGGACCTGTTACCAACTCACCTGAAGACGGAAAGGATGCAGCACATGCAGAACAAGCTGGCAAGTATGCTTTACAATGTGTTTAAGGGTGATGTGACAGCACAACGCAATAAAGGTACCACTGCCAGTAATCCTCCTCCCATGTCCACGCAAGCAAGGACAGGATGCTCCAGCGATCTCATGGTGATGTCGGACATGCGGACATTCTTTAGTCCAACGCCTCGCCGTAGCCCTTCGGGATCCACCCTCCACCAACGCCTGGACCGGCAGGTAGCCGACTACCTGGCCTTAAGTGTGGATGTAGACACTGCGAGCAGCGACGATGAACCCTTGGACTACTGGGTGCGCAGGTTTGACCTGTGGCCAGAGCTGTCCCAATTTGCCATCCAATTTCTCTCTTGCCCTGCCGAAAGCGTCCTGTCAGAAAGGACCTTCAGTGCAGCTTGAGGCATTGTCACTGAGAAGAGAAGTTGCCTGAGTCACAAAAGTGTTCAGTACCTCACCTTTATCAAAATGAATGAGGCATGGATCCCGGATGGCTACTGCCTGCCCCAAGACTAAGTCAGTCCCCACACACAGCATCTCTGCCTGCAGGCCGCTTGCCTTCTCCGACACCACCAACAGGGTCCAGGACTCCAGGCGGATTCCTGAATTTTTAAAGAGACTCTGTAACAAAAATGTCATCCTTTTTTCTACCATCCTAGAAGTTCCTAAACCTTTTCTAATGTGCTCTGGCTTACTGCAGCACTTTCTACTATCACCGATTCTGTAATAAATCAATGTATCTTTCCCCTGTCGGACTTGTCGCCCTGTGTCTGGAAGGCTGCCAACTCTTCCGTGCTGATCTGTTATGCACACCCCTCTCCAGGCCCCTCTATGCACACTCCAGCAGCGTCTCTGCTCTCTTATCAGTGATAGAGAGCTGGATAAAAATCCTCCTCTGTAATGCTGAATACACACGGTTCGTTCCCGCATCGAATGCGCCGCTCGATTCCCGACAAATCGATTATTTCCCAACATTTCCGAGCGCATTTCGATGATTTTTAGGTCGATTGCCATGTAAAGTATAGAAAATCGACCTAACAATCCATCGTAACGCGAATCGGAAATGTCGGAAATAAACGAATCAACGGGAATCGAGTGGCACATCGACGGGAATCGATTGCGGGAATGAACCGTGTGTATCCAGCATTAAGCACAATCTACACGATACGATTCTTTATACGATTCGATTACGATTCTATTTACGATCCGATTAAATCCAACATGTCCGATCAGGATTCGATTCGATTCAATTCGATTTGCCATTGTTTTGCAATGGCAAATCGAATTGAATGAGAGCTGCAGGGGGACAGAAGGTAAACACACAAATGATCTCTTGAGATTCAAAAGGAAGGCTGTATACAGCCTGCTTGTGTATGGATGTATTTTCTATGTGTGAACATACTGTACATCAACCTACTTCCTGTTTTGGTGGCCATTTTGTTTGTTTATAAAAAAACTTTTAAAAACTGTTTTTGACTACTTTTAATGCGGCGGGGAGCGGCGAAATTGTGACAGAGGGTAATAGGAGATGTCCCCTAACGCACTGGTATGTTTACTTTTGTGCGATTTTAACAATACAAATTCTCTTTAAAGGAGCCCAAATCCTAAAAAAAAGGTCTGTACCTGTATGCCGTTTGAAGGCACGGAGGACACCATCCACGCCCTCCGTGCAGCTCCGCCGGGTCCCCCTGTCTGTCCTCCCCCCGGCCGGACCTCGACCCCCCAGCCCGGGTCAGGCTCTGCTGCCTCCTCAAATATGGCCGCCGGAGGAGGCCGCGGCTGCGCAGCTCTAGGGCCTCCCTCCCCGATCCACGCTGCGTGAATTAATTTTTTAATAGTTTCTATACAGTTGAGTGTTACAGCAAATAGTCATTGAATTGGCTCTGGGACTTTTTAGTCTACCTTTTTGCATACATAGATACATTGCATTGTGTGTAATCAGCATTAAGCTGCCCACTAATGATACAATCTGTATTGTACAATCGTACCAAATCTCTGTAGTAGAAGGGTAAACTGAGTGGATATACTTTGAATGGATATGTTAGTTAATCCCTCATATTACATAAGCTTCGTACACACGCCTGACCGCCGGTGCACAAAAAACAAACGATGAACAGGTTGAGAATTATTTAAAAAAAGGTGTCCCAGCGATGGTAAAAGACAGCGATTATCATCCACATAAATCAATCTTTCCTGGTGGATTGGTTTGTAGGATAATTGGTGTTAACCATTCGTATTGATCGATAAAAAATAATCGCTCCATTCAGACAACTCACATGTGGCTAGTTACATTCTTCTGTGTCTGCAGTTAGCGCTTCTGCTAACAACGCGATCATTAGATCATCATTGAATGTAATGTAATCCGCCTGTACCAACCTCTCCCAGCCATCATTGCGGTCCTATATCACCCCCCATCTGCTCCAAGTTCACTCTTCCTGGACAACCTGGCCTCCTGGCTCCCCCACATCCTGTCATCTGACCTCCCCACCATCATACTCGGGGATTTCCACTTACCTATCAATGAGCCTATCTCCACTGCTGCCAAGCAGCTACTCTCCCTCACCAAATCCCTTGGTCTCTCTCAGCACACAAATTCCCCCACCCACCGCACTGGTCATACTCTTGACCTCATATTCTCAAAGTCCACCTCCCTCAGTAACCTGGACATTGCACCTTTCCCTATCTCCGACCATCACCTCCTCACCTTCACCATCTCCCCATCAACAACATCTCTCCCCACCCCTCAGCCTGGTCGATGGCAGAGAGACCATCCGTAATCTCAGCCCAAATGTCCTAGCAAGTCCCCTTCTCTCCCTCTCCTCCCACCTACCCACCCTAACATGCCCCAATGAAGCCGCTGCACAATATAACCTTGCCCTCTACTCTGCTTTGGATCAAGCTGCCCCCTCAATCTTCCGCCCTAACAAGCCCCCCAACCTTGGCACAACACCCACACACGTAACCTCAGGAAAGAAACTAGAGCAGTCGAACGGAAATGGAGGAAATCACGTCTCAATTCTGACTTCCTAGATTACAAGGCCAAACTGTTACTCTTCCACACTGCCCTCTCTGAGGCTAAACAAAGGTACTTTGTATCACTGATTGGAACCCAAGCTTCCAACCCTCGACAGCTTTTTGCTACCTTTAACTCCCTCCTCAACCCCACTCCTCCCTCTCCCAGCTCCTCCCTCTCAGCCAACGACTTTGCCAACCACTTCACCGCCAAAATTGCAACAATACGCAATGACATTTCCCTCCTCCATCCCTCCCTTCCCAACGCCTCTCAGGTGGTCCCCTTGCCTTCCCTCCCCGCTGCTCCCCTGTCTCATCCACCCCTCACCTCTTTCGCTCCTGCCACCATTGATGAAGTCAGCCTGCTGCTAGCGGCTTCCCCCCAGGGCCGGGCCGAGGCATAGGCTGGAGAGGCTCCAGCCTCAGGGCGCAGTGTAGGAGGGGGCGCAGAATTCATTCAGCTGTCATTCCTAATTGTGTTTGAAGCAGAAAGAAATAAGAAAAGGGGATACATAGCAGTGACTGCAAGCCAGATAACTATATATTAAGGTGTTGGGGAGGTTGTGGGCCCTGTGGCGCCTCTTAGTCTAATAGCAATCAGTGTGTCATGGCTGGGGTGGGAGGGATGGGGGGGGGCGCACTTTGGTGTCTCAGCCTTGGGTGCTGGAGGACCTTGTCCCGGCTCTGCTTCCCCCCCCCTCCTCCTCCCCCTGTGATCCTGTACCCACAAATACTCTTCGTCCCCACTTCCCTGACCTGGCCCCAGTCCTCACCTCCTTGTTCAATCTTTCCCTTTCCACAGGCACCTTCCCCAAAGCATTCAAACAGGCCACTGTACTTCCCCTGCTGAAAAAACCCTCACTCGACCAAGCCCTACCCTCAAACTACCGCCCAATCTCCCTCCTTCCCTATGCTTCTAAACTCCTTGAACGCCTAGTCCACCAACGCATTACCCAATACATCAACACCAATACCCTACTTGACCCCCTACAGTCAGGATTCCGACCTGCACACTCAACTGAAACAGCTCTCACCAAGGTGGTCAACAACCTTACCCTTGCCAGGGCCAAAAGCAGTTATTCCATCCTGCTCCTCCTTGATCTCTCCGCAGCATTTGACACTGTTGACCACCCCCTCCTCCTCCAATCACTATAGTCCATGGGCATCCATGGTCTTGCCTTGACCTGGATCTCCTCCTACCTATCCAATCGCTCCTTCACAACTTCCTTCAATGGCTCCTCCTCAACCGCTGCCCCCCTCGCAGTTGGGGTCCCCCAGGGCTCTGTTCTGGGCCCCCTTCTTTTCTCCATATACACTTCCTCCCGCCTTGATTACTGTAACTCCCTCCTTTCTGGCCTCCCCTTGAAACGCACTGCCCCCCTGCAATCAGTGAAGTACGCGGCTGCAAGACTCATCCATTCTTCGCACCGCTCCGCATTCACATCTCCCCTTTGTGAATCCCTGCACTGGCTCTCTATCCGTTTCAGGATAACTTTCAAGATTCTATGCCTGGCGTATAAATCTGTGCACAAAGCCTGCCTACCTACATCTCAGAGCTTGTTCACAGGTATACACCAGGTCGCCCCCTCCGATCCTCCAACGACCTTCGCCTCACCACCCCACGCATTTCACACTCCCATGCCCACCACCCATCAGACTTGCTCCCTCTTTCAACTCATTCAAGCAAGCCCTCAAAACCCACCTCTTTATAATGGCCTACCCACCTCCTACCACACAGTAACTCTCTACTGAATATTTAACAGCCCCACCTAGTGTTTCCACCCCACCCTTTAGATTGTAAGCCTCTGGCAGGGTCCTCCATTCCCTAGCGTAATCTACAGCAGACAGGATCGTGTACTCCTGTCCTATGACAGTCTGTACTTGTATTACTGGGCCTACCTAACCAGCCCATATTGCATGATCATGTATTTTGTACAATTTGCATGTATAACTTTGTTCTATGTTGTATAAACTTGTTATGTCTGTCATCCTTGTATCATTGTATATATTTATTGTCCAGCGCTGCGTAATATGTTGGCGCTTTAGAAATTCAATAAATAATAATAATAATAATTGAATGAATATGTGCTCCAGGTCATTTGTAAAAATACAGGAGGATCACTTGGACTACAACGATCGATGGGGATCAAGTTTGTGTACAGCGCTACAGATTGTAGAAACAAGTTTGGATCATAAGTGAGCAGGGTTATGGGGGTTTAGGGGTTATGTGCATAACAGCCCAACCTTTAGGGGTGCTATTATACAGTAGTTATAATACATTTCAATATTATGAATGAATGCAATTATTATTACAATTTCCAGTTATGTCTTGCATAAGGGAGCCAGGAATGAAATCAGCCAAATCAGATTAGAGAGGCCAATCACTAATGATAGGTCTGGGGCTGAGCATGATAACGGGAAAAGTTAAGATAACAAGGCTCAGAAAACCACGAGAAACTTGGCCACAGATCCTACAACTTTTCTTCAGCTCTCCCATCTCATAACGTCATCAGATCCTGTGTGGAGCTCAGCCCCAGACCCGTCACACGTCCCCCAGCCAATCAGCTCTCCCCAGCTCTCTCATCCGGCTGGGGACTGGAGTAGAGTCACTGGCGACAGCGCTACCCGGCCGCCCCCGATTGGCTATATTAATGATGGAGCAGGCTGGTGGACCAATGGGCGGCGGACACGGCGGAAGGCGAGCGTGTAGTTGTGTGCTGCTGGGGAGAAGACAGGCAGACAGAGCACAGAGGCTGCACTGAGTATAGCTGCGGAGGAGCACAGCGGGAGGATGGCCCGGGGAGTCTTGCTGCTGGGTAAGAAGCCGGGGCTCTCATCACTCACTGCATTATCCTTATATGCATGTGACATGTCTGCTCTCTTATATACCCCGCATAGCACTGCATCATCCTTCTACCCATGCCTGCTCTCCTATATACACTGAATACATGAGCCAGGCTCCTCTGCCAGGCGTGGGCTCTGCATGCCAGCAATATACACCTACATGCACTTACCTGCTGGCAGCAGTCCCTGTCCTCATGGTGACATCATGCAGAGCATCCTTTATCTGCTCATGAGACTCCTGCTTTAATGAAAAGATCTCTTGAGGGAACATTGCCTTGCTAGTATGAGTCCTTTGGGTTGATTCATGAAAGTAGAGGCTAAATAAATAACCCTATTATTTCAAAGGCTGTTTCCCATGGTATTCCCTTGTATCATATGATGATGATGATGATTGTTATTAATAATAACAGGGGAATAGCAATAGGGGGTGCAGAGGTTGTGACTGCATTGGGGCCAGAGGGGCCCCAAGGGGCCCTCCCTCAATCACAGTATTAGCTCTCTGTTGGTCCTGTGCTCATAATAATCACTTCTATAGATGCTTTGAATAGTAGTAATAAATTACAAACTGTTCCCCATCCCCTGCTTGTACCTCTGACACTGTGGCTATCCTTGGCCGGTTTTGGTGCACCGCTTCTACCAGCCCCATGCAGCCATCCTGTGCCCTCGTAGTCTCTCACTGCCACTCCAGTCCCCCGCTGGCAGCTTGCCGACCTCGGAGGTCGGCGGGCCGCATTGCATACATTTGTACGCATTCCCGCTAGTGCAGGAACATTGACACATACATTTTTACGCGTTACTGGTTCAATGCGTAAAAATGTACGCATCGAACCAGTAACGTGTAAAAATGTATGTGTTAATGTTCCTGCACTAGCGGGAATGCGTAAAAATGTACGCAATGCGGCCCGCCTACCTCCGAGGTCGGCAAGCTGCCAGCGGGGGACTGGAGCAGCAGTGAGTGACTACGAGGGCACAGGATGGCTGCATGGGGCTGGTAGAAGCCCCAGGTAAGTGAAACTCATTTTTTATTTTGCTTGAACCTTCCCTTTAATAAATTCATTGGAATCCTTCCCCTTTTCCCAAAAATAATTGGCTTTAAGGCCAGGTGCCCACCAGCAGCACTTTTGCAGTGATTGCTGGCGATCGGCAAATTGTTGCACCAATGGAACCCTATGGTGATGCTTTCACAGCAGCATTGTGATGGTGGAGCCATCCAAAAAGCGTTGCTTGCTACAATTTTGCGATTGACCCGAAGCCATCGCTATGCAAGGCAATGAGGGCCAAATCGCCATCACTCCGGAAATTTCAGAGAAAATTGCAGTAATTCAGAAATCGAGTGTGATTTCTGAATCGATCTAGTGGGAACCTGGCTTACGACAATGGTAGAGATTAGATTGTGAACCCCTCTAAAGGACATTTAGTGATATGGTTATGTACTCTGGAAAAATATATAAAGGCATTTATTATGCATTTTTAGGTCTGAAGTTTGTGTCAACACATTAGTTAATTCTTAATAGTTTCCCTGTAGATTTTCTCAAATCCAGAGCTGTGAAGTCGGAGTCTGAGCAATTTTGGGTACCTGGAGCCGTAGGTTTCATAAACTGAGAAGTCGGAGTCAGATGATTTTTGTACCAACTCCACAGGCCTGCTCAAATCTGATAGCAGTCAATGGGAGTCTCAGCCTATTAGGCACTACTAAGATGGGGGGACACTGGAGTGGGGAAGAGCTAATTAGAAAGCCGGGCAAGATTTAGGAAAGCTGTGACTTGGTTGCAATACGGGGAACTATAAAGTTGGTACTTTAAAGAGCACTGCTTCATGTGGCCACGCCTACTTTTTCACTCTGCCGGCTAAGATTCATTTCTGGAGCTTCACCCCACTGGCTAAGATTCATTTCTTGGGTGAACATTGCTAACTGTCCCTTGAAGGCCCCTGCATTCTAATGTCCCTACCATAGTCTATGGGCAATTACCCTTCCTATTTGATTTAGAGATGGCAGGCACTTTAGACTATGATTTGAGACATTAGGCTCCTGGACTCTTTAGACGGATAGTTATGCTGGGTTCACACTTTACTGGTGTGCTATGGTGTCTGTATTGAAGGATGCACAGTAACTGTTGCATGGTCCTCTGTCACTCTGGAGCAGCAGCACAAACCAATGTCCAGAGAAATGCTTGAAAATTGGATTTATCCTTGGCGAACAGCAAGGTAGTTGTGTTTTCACACTGACCCTTTCAGTACCTCTAGAAACTAAATGCAGGCCTTATTTTGCCTGTTTTGAGCCCACTGCCCCATCCATCCAAATACAGGGCAGTGTAAATGGTGAGGCAAGTCTTAGACTAGGTTCTCACTACTCTGGTGTGCAGTAGTGAGTTCACAGCATATCATGAACAGTTGCGCTGTGCCCCTTCGCATATCTGACATATCTCCACTCCTCGCGGTTGTGCATCTGTTCCTCTATCTCTACCGCCGTCCGAGTCTTTTACCGCTGCTGCCACCATTGCTCTGCTCCACTGCATGGTGCAAGTGCAGGTATATAGATTGGAGCACAGGCAAAAGCATTAAGCCCCATCTACACGAAACGATTCTTTGTGCGATTCGATCACGATTCTATTTACGATCCGATTAATTCTGACATGTCTGATCGGGATTCAATTCGATTTGCCATTGTTTTGAAATGGCAGATCGAACTGAATCGAATCCCGATCGGACATGTCGGATTTAATCGGATCGTAAATAAAATCGTAATCTAATAGCACAAAGAATCGTATCGTGTAGATTGGGCTTTAGGCTTCCATTGGATTGCGAAACACCAATGGGAATCCTCTATAGCAACGGAGGATTCTCATTGGCCTGCCACTCATCAGTGAGCCAATCAGTGTCTTTGCATTGAGCTTTGGGATTGGTGGCCACATTCAAGTTTGGTGCTGATGAGTAAAGCTTGGACTCTGGGATATTCTAGTTGAATATGGTGTACTCTACAATGCATGCTGCTGCGGTATGACTGGAGACTAGCTCTGAATATCTGTAAGCATGCAGATTTCAATTGACTTAAAACTAAGTGAATGAACCCACTAGTTGCTGATCAGTTAGCTAGCTGATTTGATTCGCTCTGTTTTAAGTAAATGGAATCTTGTGTTGTTACTCCAGTTTAAAACTCCTGGCAAATAAAGGCGAGTTCTGGGCCGTGAAACACTTTTTTTTTTTTTTTTTTTTTTTTTTTTTTTCTGTATCTTCTTGAGCCTCTGGATCGATAAGCGTGACTGTAGGGAGTGTCTGCTCATTATTTTTCTATATCGGGATGTAGGAAGTCTTGTCTGTCACTTTCCTACTCCTGAGTTTATTTCTTTTCAGAGAAGTCCTCAGACTTTGAGTCATACATCCTTTGTTTGCCAAACCTTTTGACCAAAGTGCCCCACCTCCGCCTCACAAATAATGGTAATTCTTTCTATTGGAGAGACTTCCATTGCATACCTGGTTGCCTTCCTGATACTGTTGTTCCTATGAGATTATTGCCCAGTTATCTGATTGCCAGGTACAGTATAGGCAGTGTTGATCTGCCAGTGCCTGGTTTTAGGGAATCTGCATGATCCTAGAACTTTCCCCAATACACCCACAAAGCTGATGTCCAACATCTAACCCTGTGCCCAGACCAAATCCCCAACCTCTGCCATGCCGAACATTAGTTGAAACCCCATCTTTGCTTTTGCCTGTCCTCATTAGCCTTAAATGTTCAACCTTATCTTTAGACCCTACTAAATGTACAAGAGAGTGGCCCCCAGCGTCAGCTTCTCTGCCAAAGACTGAATGCCAAGATACTCATGGAATGAGCCCTAAAGGATAACCATGCTAACCAAATGTCAGAAATTCTGACCAAGACTAGTTTATTTTGCTCTATCCAAAGTTAAAATGCCCAGTGGAGAGCTTTGTGTAAGCTTGCACCGCTGCTACCCTTCAGTCTGGATGTTTCATTTAGAATAGCTATACAAGCGCTCCACTGCATGCTTGTTGTGGCTAAGGTAAGTGACTGACCCCTATGTGTGCATATTCTCCATGGGAATCATCCCAAAGTGATCTCCTTTTATAATCTAAATATGTGTTGTTTTTTTTGTTTTGTTTTTTTGCACCTGCTTATTGTGTTGTGTGCCTGTGTGTTCTCTTTGCAGGAGCAGTCTTTTGCTCACTATACGTCACCGTGAGGTCTATGTACTCTGCCAGAGATGACGTTGTAGTGTTAACGCCATCAAACTTCAACCAGGAGGTCCTCCAGAGTAATAGCTTGTGGCTGGTAGAGTTTTATGCTCCTTGGTGAGTATTGCCTGTGGGTTGATGGCATGTTTTTTCCCTGTGCATTTTGTTTCCCTTTTTTAAAGGAAACCTAAACGGGGATAAAAAAGTTTCATTTACCTTACCAGCCCCATGCAGCCATCCTGTGCCCTTGCAGTCACTCATGGCTCTTCCAGTCCCCCGCTGCCAGCTAGTTTCGTTTTTGCCGCCTGGGAGCCGGCCGGTTGCCATGTGTACCTTTTTACACATTCCCGCTGATGCAGGAAGCTTTCGCGGACATTAACACTTACATTTTTACGCGTTACGGGTGCAATGCGTAAAATTTTACGCATTGCACCCGTAACGCGTAAAAATGTAAGCGTTAATGTCCCCGAAAGCTTCCTGCATCAGCGGGAATGCGTAAAAAGGTACACATGGCAACCGGCCGACTCCCAGGCGGCAAAAATGAAACTAGCTGGCAGCGGGGGACTGGAAGAGCTATGAATGACTGCGAGGGCACAGGATGGCTGCATGGGGCTGGTAGGAGCCCCAGGTAAGTGAAACTTTTTTATTTTTTTTATTTTTTTTTTCTTTCCGGTTTAGGTTTCCTTTAAAGGGACACTGAAGTGTCATCATCCTCTTTAAATACCATGCTGAATCGCCGCTTTCCTGCGGCCGAACAAGTAATTCTTGCCCCCGAAATCCCCTAAATTCCCTGTCTTTGCAGGTCGCAGATTTTGCTGCCAGGAGGCAGAGCTGTGCGCAGTAGCTCTGCCTCTTCTCCAGTCAATCTCCACCTCTCCCCACCCCTCTAAGTGAAAGAAGCCTGAAAGGGGTGGGGAGAGGCGGAGATTGACTGGAAGTAAAATATGCGGCCGTGGAATCTATTTAGAGCATTTCTGGGGGACTTGCTACTCGTTCTGCAACTGTGATGTGGCAAAACATGGATTTTAATGCTGAAGATGCCTACATAAGAAAATGAGGTAAAAAATCTGCTTCAGATTCTCTTTAAGTCCTAGTGCACACCAGAGCGGTTCGGTCGCATTTTCAGATCCGATTGCAGATGTGGAAACGCTAGGGTAATGTATTTCAATGAGGTGGTGCACACCAGAGCGGGAGGCGTTTTGCAGAAACGCATAATCCCGGGCTGCAGCAGATTTTGGATTGCGGAGGCGTTTCTGTCTCCAATGTAAAGTATAGGAAAACCGCAAACCGCTCTGAAAAACGGCAGTTCAGGGCGGTTTTGCAGGCGTTTTTGTTACAGAAGCTGTTCAGTAACAATATCTGAAATCTACTACACCAAAAAACGCTTCACAAAACCGCAAAATGCTAGGTGAAACGCTACAGAAAAATAAGAAAAAGCGTTTCAAAATCTGCTAGCATTTTGCGGATCTGCTAGCGGTTTTTGGTGTGCACCAGGCCTGAATCCCTATGCATGAAAACCTACATCTGTGCATCCTGGAAGGGGTTTTTAGGATTCTTGTTCAGTATCCCACACTGACAGGAAAAAACACTGGAACGGCTGTATGTAACAGCCCATACATACATACATACATACATACATACATACATACATACATACATACATACATACATACATACATACATACATACATACATACATACATACATACATACATACATACATACATACATACATACATACATACATACCTACTATAATGGTCCTGTGAAAGAATCATTCTTGATTGCTTTGTGTTGTCTTGCTCCATACAAACATACTGATTGGCTATCTTCTGTGCAGCCTGTTCTGCTCTATAGAAGGGGAGAGCAGAGGATGAGTGGGAGCAAGCTCCCTGTGGGTTACAATGATTATTGGGCTTCTCTGTTGCCAAAGCGATATGAAGTGTGTGTGTGTGTGTGTGTGTGTGTGTGTGTGTGTGTGTGTGTGTGTACATGCCTATGCCTTAAGCTGAATGTTCTTTCCCATTGTAAAATCTTCCCTCACCTTGGTTTTACTTTCTAAAATTAAACACGGCTGGGGGCCTCTTAAAGAGACTCCGTAACAAAAATTGCATTCTGTTTTTTATCATCCTACAAGTTCCAAAAGCTATTCTAATGTGTTCTGGCTTACTGCAGCACTTTCTGCTATCACAGTCTCTGTAATAAATCAATGTATCTTTCCCTTGTCAGACTTGTCAGGCCTGTGTCTGAAAGGCTGCCAAGTTCTTCAGTGTTGTGGTTCTGCTATGAACTCCCCCTTCCAGGCCCCCCTATGCACACTGCCTGTGTGTTATTTAGATTAGAGCAGCTTCTCTCTTCTCTCTTATCTTTTACAAGCTGGATAAATCGTCCTCTGAGCTGGCTGGGCTTTCACATAGTGAGGAATTACAGACAAGGGCAAAGCTGTTTGCAGGAAGAAAAGAGCAGCCTGAAACTTCAGTGCATGAGAACTGCAGGGGGAAAGAAACGCACAAATGATCTCTTGAGATTCAAAAGGAAGGCTGTATACAGCCTGCTTGTGTATGGATGTATTTTCTATGTGTGGACATACTGTACATCAACCTACTTCCTGTTTTGGTGGCCATTTTGTTTGTTTATAAACAAACTTTTTAAAACTGGTTTTAACCACTTTTAATGCGGCAGGGAGCGGCGAAATTGTGACAGAGGGTAATAGGAGATGTTCCCTAACGCACTGGTATGTTTACTTTTGTGTGATTTTTTTAACAATACAGATTCTCTTTAAAGGACTTACGAGGCGAAATAGTCCAAAAAAGTTAAATACCTGTATGAAATATCAATGCACAGAGGGCGCCGTCCACGCCCTCCGTGCTGTTCCGCCGGGTCCCCGCATCTCAATGTGCCCCCCCCCCCCGGCCGGTCCCGACCCCACAGCCCGGGTCGGGCTCTCCTTCCTCCACTAAGATGGCCGCCGGAGCTGGCCGCGGCTGCGCAATCCGCATATGCGCGAGTGCAGCTGCGCAGCTCTAGGCGCCCTCCGTGCATTGATATTTCATACAAGTATTTAACTTTTTTTGGACTATTTCGCCTCGTAAGTCCTTTAAGTCCTGTCAGGTGGACCTTTGTGGAATGTTTGTTGTTGAGCGCTACAAAGCCAGTGAATAATGTTTGGTCTCCAAGAATGCTCTGGGAGAAGCATTCCGCATAGATAAACAGCCTGTGGTGGCTGGATAGTGTAATGGTTAAGGGCTCTGCCTCTGACACGGGAGACCAGGGTTCAAATCTCGGCTCCTCCTGTTCAGTAAACCAGCACCTATTCAGTAGGAGAGCTTAGGCAAGTCTCCCTAACACTGCTACTGCCTATAGAGCGCGTCCTAGTGGCTGCAGCTCTGGCGCTTTGTGTCCGCCAGGAGAAAAGCGCTATATAACTGTCTTTGTCTTTTTAGACTAAATCTCATTGAGAGGGCGGTGCTACATGCCAATATATAGAAATAGAAAGTGTTTCTGATGCTGAAACCGGAAAAACTGCCATAAAAGTGGGTATCCTAAATTTACTGCATTCTACTTTATGTCACTAGTGGGCCTCTAAGTGTCTTTGGATATGTGTTTTTTTTTTTTGTTGTTGTTTTTTTTTGACTAACCGATTAGCCATCTTTCTGCCCCAAACTTTTGAGCTAGTGTCGGATGTTTGCTATTGGTTCAGTGGCTGGAACATTAAACTGATGCCAGTAGGATGTAAAAAGTCCATGTGCAATATCAATTAAACCTAGTAAGATGGCTCCCAATTCCAGCTAATGAACATGGACTCTGACATAATGCCTAATGCTGCATACACACTTGAGATAAAAGTCTTTGGAAAAGGCAAGATCACAGACCAATTTTACCCCATTCCATGTAGTATGAGAGCCATACTCTACACAGTCTATTCCAATGGAGCTGCACTCCCTATCAGATAAAATCTTTGCAAGATGCTGCACACAAAGATGCCCGTACACATTCAAAAGATCATTATCTGCAAAAGATCTCTTCCTGCAATAGATCCATTCCTGCAAATTGCATTCATAGTCTATGAGATCTGCAGATCCTCATACAGGGCTGGTGCACACCAAAACCCGCTAGCAGATCCGCAAAACGCTAGCAGATTTTTAAACGCTTTTTTTTATTTTTATGAGGCGGTTTGCTAGCGTTTTGCGGATTGCTGCTGCGGTTTTCAGTATAGTAGATTTCATATATTGTTACAGTAAAGCTGTTACTGAACAGCTTCTGTAACAAAAACGCCTGCAAAACCGCTCTGAAGTGCCGTTTTTCAGAGCGGTTTGCGTTTTTCCTATACTTAACATTGAGGCAGAAACGCATCCGCAATCCAAAAAATGCCTCACCCAGGCATTTTTCGTTTCTGCAAAACGCCTGCCGCTCTGGTGTGCACCACCCCATTGAGATACATTGACCAAGCAGATCCGCAGCCGCAAGCGGATCTGAAAACGCCCAAAAAGCCGCTCGGTGTGCACCAGCCCACACACCTTGTTTAACAGACTTCATCTGCATATCTGGCAATCATCTGCAGATCTGAAAATCCATCCTGGTGGATCTGATCTGCAGATGATCTGCAGATGATTGCCTGCTAAACAAGGTGTGTATGATGATCTGCAGATCTCATAGACTATGAATGCATTTTGAAGGAATGGATCTATTGCAGGAAGAGATCTTTTGCAGAAAATGATCTTTTGAATGTGTACAGCATCTGTGTGTGCAGCATCTTGCAAAGATTTTATCTGATGGGGAGTTCAGCTCCATAGACTAGACTGTGTAGAGTATGGCTCTCATACTACATGGAATGGGGTATAATTGGTCTGTGATCTTGCCTTTTTCAGAGACTTTTATCTCAAGTGTGTATGCAGCATAATACACACGGTACAAATTTTCCGAAGAATCCGTCATGTCCAATATTGCTCCCGATCGTTTATGCGCTCGATTTCTCATAGCAGTGAATGGAAAAAGATAAGAGAATCGTGTGGGAAAAAAATGATCGGGTCGCAAAATCGCATGGAAAATCGTACAGTGTGTACCCAGCATTAGTTTGGCTTTGTAGATATGCTACTGAATGTCAGACTGAAGTCTGATTTTGCTGCTGACTTGTTTACTTTTTGGATCTTTTTAATGTGAAAGTTTTTTTTTGTGTTCTAGGTGCGGACATTGTAAGAACCTAACCCCGGACTGGAAAAAAGCTGCAACTGCGTTAAAGGTAAGTCCTTAATTTAAAAAAAAAAAAAAAGTTGAAGGCTTCTCCTGCCTTTTTGTATCCAGCACCCATTTTCTTTACATTCCCGAATACCTCCCATCCATCACCAATTGAATAACACACCAGCACATTCTGTCTTGAATGTTGCTTGTCAGTCTGGTTGCACGCTTCACCATCTGATTTTACAAATGTATTATTCAAAGTGTATAGTCAACTGACCCTAACGCTAAGTACACACCATAATTTTCTGGCAGATTCACCTGCCACATCCATTATTTCCAACATGTCAGATCTTAATTTCGATCTACCGTATTTTTCGGACTATAAGACGCTCCGGACTATAAGACTCACCTAGTTTTAAAGAGCAAAAACTAGGGAAAAAAATACTAATCCTAGGTGAGTCCATGGTCCAGGAGTGTCTTATGGACCTTTCCTACCCACTCACCAAAGATGTCTCTGTCTAAATTAAGGTGCGTACACACGTCAGATAAAAATGAAAGATCACAGACCAATTTTACCCCCATTCATGTAGTATGAGAGCCATACCTACACAGTCTGTTCTATGGAGCTGAACTCCCCATCAGATAAAAATCTTTGCAAGATCCTGCACACAAAGATGCCCGTACACACTCAAAAGATCATTATCTGCAAAAGATCTGTTCCTGCAAAAGATCCGTTCCTGCATACTGCATTCATAGTCTATGACATCTGCAGATCTCATACACACCTTGTTTCACGGACAATTATCTGTGGATCAGATCCACCAGGTTGGATCTTCAGATCGGCAGATAATTGTCTGATCTGCAGATGAATGTCTGTTAAACAAGGTGTGTATGAGATCTGCAGATGTCATAGACTATGAATGCATTTTGCAGGAACGGATCTTTTGCAGGAACAAATCTTTTGCAGATACTGATCTGTTGCATGTGTACAGCATCTTTGTGTGCAGCATCTTGCAAAGATTTCTATCTGATGGGGAGTTCAGCTCCATAGAATAGACTGTGTAGAGTATGGCTCTCATACTACATGGAAGGGGGTAAAATTGGTCTGTGATCTTTCACTTTTATCTGACGTGTGTACGCACCTTTACACTGACAAGCTACACCCCTGCTGCTCCCATAGCTACACTGCATTACAGAACACCCCCCATCCTCCCCAGCTACACTAATCAATCACAATTAAATTTCAGGTTCTTACCAGCATGGGTGGCAGTAGCTGGGTCTGGTCTCAGTGTCCAGGCTGCAAATGACTCTACTGAGGTGCGCAGAGGGGAGGCAGCAGTGCAATCCATAGTGTTTCCACGTCTTACTGATGTAGCCACTGTAATTACCGTGAATGCTTTTCCTTTGATCTTATTCTTCAATTATGCCCCGCAGCAGCGCGATCCATTGGCCCAGCAGCACTGCGATCCTCAGCGCTTCCAAGCGGCATAGGAGCAGCCGCTGTAATTATTGGCAGTGCTGTAGCTTTGATTCCCGTGCCACTTCATGCCAGCGCATCAGCGCGATCCCAGCTGACAGGCACATCTTCAGCCGCTATAGCGGCAGAGTCCTCTGAGGCTTCCGTAGTTCCCTGTTTACTGGCGCCCTCTGATGACCACGTGGGTCGCAGGTCACCAGAGGGTGCCAGTAAATGGGGAACTACGGAAGCCTCAGAGGACTCTGGCGCTATAGCGGCTGAAGATGTGCCTGTCAGCTGGGATCGCGCTGATGCGCTGGCATGAAGTGGCATGGGAATAAAAGCTACAGCACTGCCAAGAATTACAGCGGCTGCTCCTACGCCGCTTGGAAGTGCTGAGGATCGCAGTGCTGTTGGGCCAATGGATTGCGCTGCTGCGGGGCATAATTGAAGAATAAGATCAAAGGAAAAGCATTCACGGTAATTACAGCGGCTACATCAGTAAGACTTGGAAACACTATGGATCGCACTGCTGCCTCCCCTCTGCGCACCTCAGTAGAATGGAGACAAGCGTCAGGATAGGTAGATTTGTGCTACATTCGGACTATAAGACGCAGTAACTTTTTTCTCCCCACTTTTGGGGGAGAAAAAGTGCGTCTTGTAGTCTGAAAAATTGTGTGTGTGTGTGTGTGTGTGTGTGTGTGTGTGTGTGTGTGTGTGTGTGTGTGTGTGTGTGTGTGTGTGTGTGTGTGTGTGTGTGTGTGTGTGTGTGTGTGTGTGTGTGTGTGTGTGTGTGTGTGTGTGTGTGTGTGTGTGTGTGTGTGTGTGTGTGTGTCGTATATTCCGGCGTATAAGACGACTGGGCGTATAAGACGACCCCCCAACTTTTCCAGTTGAAATATAGAGTTGGAGATATACTCGCTGTATAAGACTACCCCTCTTCAAAACATGCCGCCTCCATCCTCCTGGCCCACCCCTGTATACATCCTCTGCACCTCACATCAAAATGAAAATAAGAACATAGTACTGGCATTACTGGTGGGTGCTGCAATTATCCAGGGGAGGGAAAAGAGATCGGGCTGTGCTTTTTAAGAACTGGAAAAGCTTGCTATGCCTATAGTACATTGTGCCAGGCAGAGCTCTACATTACATACCGGGTGCTGCAGTCAGGGGAAAGATCCATCTGGGTCGCACTGGGTGTCAGGCGCCGAGTGTACGTTCTTGTGCCAGGCAGAGCTTTAAATGACGTACCGGGTATGCAGCCATGGCGGAAAGGTCAGTTTGCGGTGTGTGTATATATGTATATGTATGTATGTATGTATGTATATGTATATATATCTATATCTATATCTATAATCTCTTCATTCACTTCTATGAAAATTGATTGGAAAAATGAAAATCTATCAAAATGCAGATCGGACATATTGTAAATAATCGATCTGGCAGGTAAATCTGCCAGAAAATTATATGGTGTGTACCTAGCATAACATTACACTGTTGTCAGAATCCTAGGACAAAGATTGTGCAGTCAGATTGTAGTGTGTGGTTTTGCATTTAGGTTGGCTAGTCTCCAAGTAAAAAAATTTTTGTTATCCCTCCTGGCTTAAAGGAAACCTATAATAATAAGCCAGTTTAACTTTTACCAGCCTCCTGGTAAAACTGGTCCCCTGCAGCAACCCACTTTAGTTTCTGACGACTCAGCCAGTTGATGGCCACTGCGCCTGCATGTGACTGTGCATGTCCTTCATCATGCTCCTGCCACCGGGTGAGTTCTGCTCATGCCCAGTATGAGAAAATCTCGTACTATACTTAAGTCAGCCTAGACTGCTGTTCATGGCTGCCTATGCTGAGAATGGAGCGTGTGTGTACAGGTGTTTCTTTAAATTCTAGAATGATGGATCTTTACACTGCAACCCCCTGAGCGCACTGTCCTCCTCCTTATGCCTCCCGCTGGGATCCGCTCTGCCATGTGCATCGTACATCATCCTTCCTCACCTTAGTAACAGACAATTAGCTCTGCTATATTCTGTGCAAGTCTCGACCTCCAAACTCTACCCCGAGTGATTGTGTCCTGGTCTGTTTGGACGACTGCAGTTGTGCGTCTGTATGCACCTTTTAGTTTAGTAAATAATTCAAGTTTCCACCCTGACATGATGGCGATATCCAGGAGTCCTTGTGATGCTGCGGGACATTTCGATTTTCTTATCAATGATGTGCAAAGATAGCAGCCCTCATCAGAGTAAAGTAGAGTTCTGGTTATCTGGAATTCAACTAACCAGCAGTCTCAACCAACCAGCACAAATCGACAGCAATACTCAGTGCTGAAGGACAACTTCTTAGGCTGCTTGTTGGCCCCGCTGTCCTTTAAAGTGTACTTTAAGGACATAACTTACCTTAGGAGGGAGAAGCCTCTGGATCCTAAAGATGCTTCCCACGTCCTCCTCACCAGAGGGGATCCTGCGCGGGGACCCCTGAAGATCTGCCAACAAGTACTTGTCTGTGGTGCGCACTGGTGGAAATGGCCAAGCCCAATCGGGACTACTGTGGAGATAGTTTGCGCCTGCGTAGTAGAGGTGACCCGATCGGGCTCGACTAGTTCTGATGGAGCCTGAGGGGAGATTTGCTACTGCGCTGGCAGACAAAAGTAAAAAATGTTCTGCTTGTTCTCCGGGCTGGAGGAGGGCAACTGGGAAGCCATATTAGGATCCAGAGGCTTCTCCCTCCTAAGGTAAGTACCCCCAGGGGCACTCCCGCCCCCCCCCCCCCCCTTAAAGGGTACCAGAGATTAACAAAGTTTAAAAATATAAAAAAGTTGTTATACATACCTGGGGCTTCCTCCAGCCCCATAAACTTGGATCGCTCCCATGTCGTTTTCCTCCGCTGCCTCTATCGTTGGTACCGGGTCCCGTCACTTCCGCCGGACGCGGCCAGTCTTTTGCATGCACAGGGGCTCCCTCCGGCTCTTTACGCATGCGCCTGTGCAGGACGGAGGGATCGCCTGTGCAGTACGGAGGGAGCGCACTGCGCTTGTGTTGACTGGCCGAAATGACGGGGCCCGGTACCGGCGGACAGAGGCAGCGGAGAAAGGCGGTGTGGGAGCGATCCAGGCTGATGGGGCTGGAGGAGGCCCCAGGTATGTATAAATATGTTATTTTATTCGTCTCTGGTTCTCTTCAAAGGTTTACTTTTAAAGAGAACCCGATGTGGGGATCTTAGAATGATCCCCACATTGGGTTCATTCCCCCCCCCCCCCCCCCCCCCACATCGGGTTCATTTCCCCCCCCCCCCCCCCCATAAATTACAGCCGCGCTGTCGACACGCAGCGTGTCACAGCGGGCTGTATTTGCCTCCCTAGTTTCGCTCACGCCGCTCTCCTGCAGAGCGCTGGTCCCCGCCCGCGTCCCTTCCCTCGCTGCTGATTGGAGGGAAGGGACGCTGGCGGGGACCAGCGCTCTGCAGGAGGCGGGGGGAGCGGTGTGAGTGACATTAGCTAGGTAAACATTGCCCGACAGCGTGGCTGTGATATATGGGCTAGAACGGAGCGCAGGGGGGACTTGGGGGATTCAAATAGCAACAGAGGCTGGGCACTATAGCCAGACCCAGCCTCTGTGTATAGATTTCATACTAAGATCCCCACCTCGGGTTCTCTTTAACCTTCCTGGCGGTAAGCCCGAGCTGAGCTCGGGCTATGCCGCGCAGGAAGATATCTCAGCCCCTGGTGGGGCGATTTTCTTCATTTAAAATGCTGTACGCGCAGCTAGCACTTTGCTAGCCGCGCGTACAGCTTGATCGCCGCCGCTCTGCGGCGATCGCCCGCACGCAGCGGCGCAACAGGGCCCCCCCCGCCAGAGCCCTGCGCTGCCCGGACCAATGAGTTCCGGGCAGCGCTATGGGCTGGATCGGAGGCGTCTGACGTCAGGACGTCGGCTGACGTCCATGACGTCATTCCGATCGTCGCCATGGCGACAGGAGAAGCCAAACAGGGGAACGCGTTATATACGCGTTCCCCTGTTTGCTATTGATGCCGGCGACGATCGCACTAGAGGGACACATGCGCCCTCTAGTGGTGTTTCATGTAGCTACCACTCTGGTAGCTTTACATGAAACAAAAAAAAAAAAATTAAAAAAAAAAGGATTTTTGCCTTTTTGGCAAAAACAACTAACCGCCAGGAGGGTTAAAGAGAGTGTGTAATAAAAAAAAAAAAGAAGATAAAAACCTCTGGGGGATACTTACCTTGGGAGGGGGAAGCCTCAGTGTCCCCCTTCCCTGTCTCTTCGGAGAATCCAGCGCTGGCTCCCCGAAACCTCCCCGACAAGCAGGATATTTTATTCACTTCTCAGCGATCCTGCGCAGGCTATATCTATCTATCTATATATAATTTCTTTAAAGAATGGTATCCACGGCTCCACCGAGGTTAATATACTTTCTGTTATTGTATTTTAACATTGTCTTAAGCAACCAGAAAGCACATTTATCCAGCATCAGCCGAGCCATATCGGTGCCATATAACTATTGTATAATGAAAATGTCAATCTCTTGAAAGTAGCTGTACTTTTTGTACTGCTATCTGGGCTGTAACAAAGCCACAGTGTGTTCCCTGCTGGACCTTTTTATAATTGATTCATCAATTCTAGATGGGATGTGCGGCTGATTGCCTTTCCTGTCCTGTCACAAGTTGTTAGCCTGATTTCCTGGGTGTCCAGACTTAATGAGGCGAGGCCAGAGCTGGCTGCTGTGCTGATTAGCTAATGAAGTGCCCATTCTCTGACTTCCTGTTTTCTGCTGTGG
This sequence comes from Hyperolius riggenbachi, assembly GCF_040937935.1. Taxonomy (NCBI): domain Eukaryota; kingdom Metazoa; phylum Chordata; class Amphibia; order Anura; family Hyperoliidae; genus Hyperolius; species Hyperolius riggenbachi. The sequence continues at coordinate 92,403,220 of NC_090649.1, forward strand.
ATGGGAATGTGAGACCCTGGCAGTTTATTGATCTCCTGTATGATTTCTATTGGTTACAGGGCATTGTGAAGATTGGAGCAGTGGATGCTGATGAGCACAAATCTCTGGGCGGTCAGTATGGAATACGAGGATTCCCCACCATCAAGGTATTTGGGGCAAATAAGAACAAGCCTGAGGATTATCAAGGTTAGTGTCCAGCTACTCTTGTACAAAAATGCCTTTCCACCATTCTCCTTCCCCGTTTGTGTTGTGTTTTTTGTTTTTTTTGTTTGTTTGTTTGTTTTTATTTTATCTTTTTCTCTCCTTTGGATGCATATTGTGTGGCATATATATTAATTTCAAAGCCAGCAGCTTTGTCTAGATGTCCTTCCATCCTCACAGGCCCACTTCTGCCCCACCTCTGTAGGATTGTCCGCAGCATCGATGTGCTTGCGCGCATGTGCAGCATGGAATGGTTAATGAGAAGCAAATCATTTCGAGTTGTTGCAACATTATGCAAATGTATGCATCTTGAGCATGAACAAATCCAATTCTGTTGAGATAAAATTCGATTGGTCCATTTTCAAGATGCATACATTTACGGACAACATTTGCATAATCCTCGATCTCAAAATAAAAACAAGGAACACCAAGAGCCCCAATAGTGTAATATGTACTGGTAAATGGGTACTAGAGTAAATATTAATACTCACAAACCAGGGTTACCATTAGGCAACCACTGTAAAAGCAGGTGGGGAGATTTTCCTGACCCCACTTAGGAAGAAGTCGCTCTCTGTAGATGAGAAAAACGGGGTTCAACCCTCCACCCAGGGTGGACTCAATATTATGCAGGAGAACAGAGGCGCCAAAAGGATAAAAGGAAGCTAAATTAGTTTAAAAAAAACAAATTCTTGGTAAATAGGAGGCAGTGGTGGACCTACCTCCTCCAAGTAGACACACAACGACTGTAGTAAAAGACAGTCAATATATTTTATTTACGAACTCCAAATATGCAACACGTTTTGCAGGTTTGATTCCGCTTCATCAGGCAATAACGACAACGGAGCAATAGCATATGTGGTTAGTAGAAGAGCCAGGTACTTCTGTACACAAAGGTGCCTGGCTCTTCTACTGACCACATATGCTATTGCTCCGTTGTTGTTGTTGCCTGATGAAGCGGAATCAAACCTGCAAAACGAGTTGCATATTTGGAGTTCGTAAATAAAATATATTGACTGTCTTTTACTACAGTCGTTGTGTGTCTACTTGGAGGAGGTAGGTCCACCACTGCCTCCTCTATTTACCAAGAATTTGTTTTTTTTAAGCTAATTTAGCTTCCTTTTATCCTCTTTGGCGCCTGTTCTCCTGCATAATCCTCCCTCTCAAAATGATTTGCATCTCATTTGACCTTCCCTAATGATGTGTGCACTCCTGCCCTGCGCAGCGTAGCGTGCACCACAAAATAGCATATAATTTGCAATCTACTTTTTACTGTGCATTGCATATAAGCCATGTTTATTTTGTTAACTTGTCATTGCCTTTCTGGCTTACCTAGGAGGCATCGCCAGTCAGTCCTTCCCTGTGAGCATAACCTGATTTCATGACTCCACCCACCTCCTCCTCCTCTTCCTGCACAGAGATAAAAGGGCAACGGAAGCAAGAGGGTTATGGAGGCTGACATATTTATTTCCATTTTAACAATGCACATTGCCTGGCTGTCTGATCCTCTGCCTCCAATACTTTAAGCCATAGACCCTGAACAAGGATGCAGCAGATCTGTTGTTTCTGACATTGTCATGCATGCTTGTTTCCGGTGTGATTCAGACACTTCAGCAGCCAAATAGATCAGCAGGGCTGCCATGCAATGGGTATTGTTTAAAAGGAAACAAATATTGCAGCCTCTATTCTTCTCACTACAGTTGTCCTTTAACTATGTGCCATTAGTGAAACCAGAGGTGTATTAAAATGATCCTGAGCCAAAGCTTGGGATCCAAACCAGATTGATCCCTTAAGAGGGAAGCCTCAGGATCCTATCAAGGCTTCCCTTGCCGCTGTAAAGCCCCCCCCCCCCCCCCCATTGCAGAGCACGGCCCTCCTTAACATTGGGGCCGCACAGCTCTTCTGCAAGCGGGTCCGCGCAGTAGCCACGTGAGCTGGCTGGGTTATTGTGCAGGAAGAGCTGCGTGGCCCCATTAGGATTAGCGACCATGCACTGTCCCTAATCTTCGGGGGGGGGGGGGGGGGCACGCTCAGCAACAGTGGACAACACAGCATCCTGAGGCTTCCCCTTTTTTTTTTTTTTTTTTTTTTTTATTAAGATGAAATGGGGCCTAAGGCAAGGTAGGAGCATTGGCTCCCCTGTATGGCCCCTCTAGTAATCCAATTTAGGAGAGTTGTCAGTTGTGGCCCCCTGACACCCATTGGGCCCCAGGCACCTGCCTAGGCTTGCCTTCTTGGTGATCCTGCTCTGAGTGATCTAAAGGTGCCCATACATGACTTGCGATAGCGATCTAGGTTATTGGGCAATCCGCAACAGTGTGTTGGATTGAAAGTCGATTGACTAGTAGCCCACACACTGCTAGCGAGATCCTATGCGATTCTCCTTTAGGGCTTGTTTCCACTGTAGCGGTGCGGAATCGCCTGGATTCCACCGCTGAAGAAATCGCATGCGGCTGCGTTTCCGCATGCAGATTTACCCGCGATTTCGCATGGCAAGGAGTTCCATTGGCTTTCATGCGAAATCGCGGGGAAATCCGCATGACAAAGCCGCATGCGATTTCCCTATTGAATACATTAGCGGCGATTCGCCCGCATTCCTGCCGCACGCAAATCTGCACGACCCTGTCGTGCAGATTTTCCCCGCACCGAAAAACGCCGCCGCCGCACACGTGGAAACAGCCCCATCCACTAACATTAAGTATGCGAATCCGCATGCAGTGCCCGCATGCGGATTCGCTATAGTGGAAACGAGCCCTTACTCTGCTCTGTTGATCAAAATCATGTGAACAGTAGCCAATTCCTTCATGAGCGACTGATCATTTTTTCCATTTGCCCGTTCTAGTAAGCTGGCCAATTCTGACCAGCCAATTTACATCAATCAAACAAAATGCAAAATCCCCCCCCCCCCCTCCCCATCTGATAAAATTATTGAATAGCCAATCGAACTGTAAAAACGAGTAAAGGATAGGCATCGTAAAAGTGCCCACTAATGATACAATCTTGATTTACAACATTACCACAACTTTGTAATAAGAGGGACTATCTAGTATCCGTACAAAGTATATACATTCAGGTTACCCTTCTAGAACATATTTGTGGTAAGATTGTACAATCAAGATTGTATCATTAATGGGCACCTTAAGTCTTGAGACTAGCCTTACAAGGGGTCACTCTGTTAGACCCCATGATAAGCTGGCCAACTCCATCAAAGAATGCAATGTATATTTCAGTGGTTGAACAGTGTTCAGGGGCTTAAAGCCTCATCTACACGCGTAGATGAGGCTGCGATCCGGCAGCTCGATTAGCCGCCGGATCGCCCCTTCCGCGTGCCCGCCGCGTCCCCCGCATTCGATTTTCCCCGCTCGTCCCCACCGGCGCCGCTTATCTTACGCTCGATTCCCTGCCATTGTCCCCTCGTGGGGAGCGAGCAGGGAATCGGCGGAAGCAAGATCCGTCCTGTTGGATCTTATCAATCGAGCCGCATCAGCGGCTCGATTGATAAGGAGCATCGCGGCCGCATCTACGTGTGTAGATGCGGCTTAAAGGACCACCATTGCCTAAAATTTAAAATCTATGTGTGCACATACTTATATCAAGTAAATTTCCCCTAGATTGAAAGCACAATGATAAGTTAATTTTCTTCTGTTACTGTCACTTTACAGTTTTTCAATTTGCAATATTTCAGATTTAAGTGTGTAACTGTGGTTGCCCACAATGCACCACTGCTGAATAGGCAAATTATCTCTTTTATGCAGAGTGTCTGCATGTTGGGTTGATGTGGCTGTGTAACATTTATTAGCTATAGGCTTGCTAGACACCAGCGGTTCTGGATGTAAGCCTGGCTTCAGGGGCATAAAGAGATAATTTGCCTATTCAGCAGTGGTGCATTGTGGGTAACCACCGTTACACACTTAAATCTGAAATATTGCAAATACCCTCTCTTTTTAAAGAAGGCAAACCACACTAAGTATTGCTTTATTCTGAGAGAAATCTACTTACAAATATGTGCGCAAATGTGTTTTGGTTTTGTTTTGTTAATTTTTACAATTGTTGTTTTTGTTTGGTTTTTTATTTATTTATTTATTTTTGAGATATTGGTTCATTAAAATATCTGTTTCTTTTAAGGGTTTTTAGTGCCCAGACAGCTTCTATTGTCCGTCTATAGTAGGCCTGAACGATTTTTAGGAAAAAATTTAAATTGAGCGATTTTTCTGTCTGAAATCACGATTTCGATTCACGATTTCCTACAAATCAAGCATTGTTCCTCTCCTTTGTGGGCCTCTGTCCACATCTCTCTTTGTGCACCCTCTAGGTCTCTCTTGTGCCCTTTGTGCCTCTTCTGTGCCCCCTTTGTCTCTTTTGTGCCCCCAAGCTGCGGCAGTACTGGACATACCTTCCAGCAAGAGTCCAGCGATGGCCGTCTATCCACTTTGCCTCCTGCAGGCTCTAATGCACAGCATACTTCCTGTATGTCATGTGACACACAGGAACCAGGAAGTCTACCATGCACAAGAGGCAGCAGATGGCAAGAGGGGACGGACAGCGCTGGTCTTGTGCGGAAGTTATGTCCAACACTGCAAATGCTGCGGGCCGCACGCGCCCGTACTTGGGGTAAGTTTGAAGCAGTTTCTTTGAACTTCCCCCCCCCCCCCCCCCCCCCAATGCGAAAATGTCATCACAGAAATTGCTACTTTGACGATTCCAAAATTATGATCTTGGTGATCGCAATTTTGGTTTAAATTCGATTTTATCTTTCAGGCCTAATATATAGATACTGTTTTGATTTTTGCACCAGCTACCCTTTGCTTAGTTAAAGATTATAATCGCAGAGTTTCCTTGTACCTGCAGGAGCCAGGTCTGCGGAGGCCATAGTGGAGTCTGCATTGAATGCTGTCCGGACTCTTGTGAAGAGCAGGCTTTCTGGAGGAAGTGAGGAGGAGGAGGAGGATATGACTCTGGCAAACAGGTAGGTATCCCATCATTACATTAACAGCCAAGTTATTGCCATAGACCTGGTACTCTCATCAGTGAATGTCAGCATGTGGAAGTATGCTGGGATCTTTTTATTTCCAATTGCTGAATCCACCCAGGCATTTTTGGAGGGTTTGAGGGAGCATCATTACTTGCCACCCGATCGTCAGCTTCTGCCGCATTTTGTTATTCATGGAGGTGTTGCATATGAACGCTGCAAAGCATGTTGGGGGATGTAATTCATGGATATGAGTACAGTTCTGTATTTGCATACAAATGTACACCTTTAATAGCTGCAGTTTTTAACACCGGACTTCTGGTTTACTTCAGCAATTGTAGGGTGACGCAGCTTCTGCGTTGCACTACGGCGCCAGGAGCTCATCCATCATACAGTGGGTACTGTGGCCTGTCTCATACAGTCTAATGGCTGCTGCGATGGTGGAGAGTACCACAATTTTACATGTGTGAGAGGGGCCTTATTAGCCATCACCTCCACGCAGTGTATTTGCTGCTGACCAGTTGCTTGCTGCCCGCTTTATCATGGTGTTCTGTGTTCACTAAACCTTCAAAATGAATAGATGGATGGAGTGGTTGCAAAATTGAGGTGGTTGGAAGAGGGGTCTCTTCAAAAGATCTTCATCCCAACAAAAACAAATGCAATGTTCATGCTTGATCAGTATTTCACAGGGGTCTTCAGGGAAGGTGTTATGGTGGCTGATGCCTTCCTGTGAGACATTGCTTGACAACCAGATTCTCTGAAGTTTAAAAAACCGAGAAAGAATAAGTGAACTTCTAACATAAGGAAGTAAAACGGCAAGACTTGCACTTTCCCTCTATTTTTTTCCCATGTTCAGAAGGGCTGCTTCATCAAGACGGCTTTGCAGAAAAGTGGAACAGTTGGCCAATGCGACCAGTCATTTCAGCTGCTAGGAAGGAGGGATTCTGGGAAGGAAGAATTCTGATTCGTTGCTCCATTTACCATATCTGTCATGCTACAACGCCAGCTTGATCCTTCTGCGTACCCACTGAGCACTTTATTAGGAAGACTAGCTTGGCATGCAATTATCTAATCTGATTTATGTAGTGGCCATGCATAATGTCCCACAGATACAGACCAGGAGTTGGCAAAAAAAAAAATGGCATCTCGGTTATTGCTAGCTGGTGCCAGACTGGCTTATTTGAGTGCTTCAGTAACTGTTGATCGTGGCCCCACATGCACAGAAGTCTCTACTCCATACTCTGAATGTAAGAAAATGTCCAATGAGCAGTTCTGGGAATAGAAGAATTTTCAGAGGGATTGAAGGAGAATGGCCAGACTGGATTGAATTTCTAGGCTTCCGTAATCTTGATGTGGTTTTTGTTTGTTTTTTTTGTTTTTTTTTCGGGATACAAAACCACATATGTAGGTTCGGTTCCAATCCCATCAACCAACAACAGAATGGAGCCCACAATGAGCACCGAATTTGCTTACACTGGACAGTTGTAGTACCTCGATTTTTCTGCTGTGGTACAGAGATGGTAGCGTTACAATTTAATGTTGACAGAATAAAGCCAGCCTGCCTTTTGTTAGCTGTCCATGCAGGAGGAGGCTGGGACCTGTAAGAAGGGATATATGCAGCACAAATGTGCAACTGGCAAGTCTGCACACGTTGAGTCCTACAACTGCATCAACAAGAGTGGAATGTGTTTGGCAGCTTGTGCAATCCATTGATAAAGTGCTCAGTAGGCAGCATATGTAGTAGTGGTTAGCACTCTAACCTGGGTCCCCGGTTTGAATCCCGGCCAGGGCACTATCTGCACAAAGTTTGTTTGTTCTTCCACTGTCTGCGTGGGTTTCCCCCAGGCACTCTGAAAACATGCCGATACGTTACTTGGCTTCCCGCTAAAAATTGGTTTGTTTGTGTATACCTTACTGCACTGTAGGTCCAGGGGGAATATAACTGTATGTTCTGCACACTTTGATCTATGGAAGGATAAAATACAACCCTGAGGGAAGCGGACAGCCTTCGTAGTGTGCAGGCAGTTAGTAGGGAGGGGAAGAAGGCAACGGACGGCCTTTGTTCAGTGTACAGGCAGATAGTGGGGAAGGGGCAACTGGCAGCTTTTTATTTAGTGTGCAGGCAGTTAGTAGGGAAGGGACAACTGTGACAGCCTTTGTTCAGTGTGCAGGCGGTTAGTAGGAAAGGTTGGGTGGGAAGAACTCTCATAATAGGGTATCAATGTTTGAGGCACTAATAAAGCCTTTCTGAAAAGAGAGGCTTTGAGCTTATGGATGCATTTGCAGGTTTGGTGAGTGTGGGTCTGGCTGCTTCTCCCAACTGGCAGAGAAAAGCAAAGCGTAGTGACAGTTGCAGTGCAGAGATGTGTAGATGGCGCCAGTCTTAATTGAATAGTTTCCATCATTTTTTAAATGGCAGAAGCAGCTGATGTACTGTTAAATCAATGCTGTTTTACTGAACATTTTTCTTTTTCTTTTTTCCTTCTCCCCATTTATAAGCAGTTGCTGGTTCAGTGTTCTGCAGTGGTTTTCCACATTATCAGTACTGTAAGGACAAAATGGAAGCCATCTTTAGACAATCTGCACCAAATATGTACTGTATGTGTATTCTTATCAGCTAATGCAGGCTGTCCAATGAGAGCAAGAAAATGCCATGCTTTCTCTTTAGATGGCCTTTACATGAAAACTTGAAACTCTGAAGGCAGCCAAGTATAGGGCCCTGTACAGCAGCCCCAATGACTGCTCGGCCAGCGATCTATCCGGGCGGATCACCCCAGCCGAGAGCATTGTTCTCCCCATTTCCCCACCCACCATGGGACGCCTACACCACAGTTCTTAAAGAACAAGCGACACCCATGCTAACCTAGAAATAAAAAAACGCATATGTAGATAAATACTACTTCTACTTACATAACAGATGTATTGTGCTATCCACGTAATGATTCCAGTAAATTTTATAAAGGAAAAGCAGAATATCCTATTCTAGGCAGTGGCCATTTTGCCAAGCTAATGCTGACATCATATCCTCCCTGACTCTTGTCCCCCCCCCCCTTTTCTCTTGCTCATTGTGTATTCATTAGCTGCCCTCCTCCCAGAGTCTTCAGACACTCCCACTGAGGTGTATACTAGGAACTGCAATCCTCCAATCGCTGAGTCACCTCAGCCTTGCTTGTAAACACAAGTGAGCAGATAAGAAGCTAGGCAGGGAAATAAAGGGAAGAGGAGGAATATATTATAGATAAAAAGAACTGCCAGCATTCAACTCTTTGGCACTAGGGCCAGTGCTCATAAAGTATGTGATAACTTCAGCAGAAAGTTTTGCAAGTTTTTTTGAATGCAGGATTAGCATCTTTATCACATAATACACTCAGACTAGTTGCTGTTGAAATTAGATTTTTATGGTGACAATCCCGCTTCTAATCGCTGCCTCAGCCTTGCTTGTAAACACAAGTGATCAGAGAGTGTTTCTGAGAAGCAGCTAGGCAGGGAAATAAATGGAAGAGGAGGAATATACTATACAGGTCCTTCTAAAAAAATTAGCATATTGTGATAAAGTTCATTATTTTCTGTAATGTACTGATAAACATTAGACTTTCATATATTTTTAGATTCATTACACACAACTGAAGTAGTTCAAGCCTTTTATTGTTTTAATATTAATGATTTTGGCATCCAGCTCATGAAAACCCAAAATTCCTATCTCAAAAAATTAGCATATTTCATCCGACCAATAATAGAAAAGTGTTTTTAAAACCAAACAAAAAAAGTCAACCTTCAAATAATTATGTTCAGTTATGCACTCAATACTTGGTCGGGAATCCTTTTGCAGAAATGACTGCTTCAGTGCGGCGTGGCATGGAGGCAATCAGCCTGTGGCACTGCTCAGGTGTTATGGAGGCCCAGGATGCTTCGATGGCAGCCTTAAGCTCATCCAGAGTGTTGGGTCTTGCGTCTCAACTAGCTCTTTACAATATCCCACAGATTCTCTATGGTTCAGGTCAGGAGAGTTGGTAGGCCAATTGAGCATAGTAATACCATGGTCAGTAAACCATTTACCAGTGGTTGTGGCACTGTGAGCAGGTGCCAGGTCGTGCTGAAAAATGAAATCTTCATCTCCATAAAGCTTTTCAGCAGATGGAAGCATGAAGTGCTCCAAATACTCCTGATAGCTAGCTGCATTGTCTCTGCCCTTGATAAGGACCTGTAGATAAAAAGAACCCCCAGCATGCAACTGAATGGCAATGGCTATTAAAGGGCCAGTGCTCATAAGGTTTGTGATAACTCCAAATCCTAGCAGAAGAAAGTTTTTTTTTTTTTTTGCAAGTTTTAAATGCAGGATTAGCATCTTTATCACTTAATACACTCAGACCAGTTGCTGTTGAAATTTGATTTTTATGGTGACCATACCGCTTTTTATAAGACATCTGGTGGCTTGATAAGCAAAAGACCAACCAACGTACCAACCAACCTTATTCTCATTTAAGAGCCAAACAAAACTTCTGCATTTTAGAAATCATGTTTTTACAGTTTGGTGAGAAGGTACCATCCAGCCTTTCCCTCTGACCAGGTCTACCTACTGTCCACAGGAGGGAGTAAGTGTACATGGACAGGTGATAATTTTGTCCCTGGGGTTGCAGCTCATACTCTCTTGGCAGTTCCAGTTCACAGAGCTTTGAGTCCTCAGATATGGATATTGAGTGAGTAATGGCAATCTCCTATTTAACTTCATCATCAATGAAATATTTGGGAGGGTGGACCAGGACATTTCAGTGTTAAAATATACAGAGCTCAAACTCCATTTTATTTATTTTGTTGTACTATAGCGCTATATATTCTTCATATCTACTTGCAAAGCGGCGTAGGGAAATTTGGGCACACTGTGCCCTGCCATAGGCACTAATGGGAATTTCGACTATAGCAACGCTCAGATAGTAATTTGGGCGCCGTCAAAAAATGGAGCCCAAATTACTTTATAAAAACAGCATAATTCTGCCGCCAGCGATAGTCAAATTACGTCTTTCCCCTGAGTCCATGGTGGCCTGGAGGGGGAATAATTATCAATGCAGCTGGGACTTTTGCAGGAGTAGGGAGAGACATTTTTGGCTTCACCCTGAGCCCAAATTCCCTGCTGCTGGTTTTGCATGTATGCAACTACCAATACGTGCTTCCAATGTTAATTTGCATGAATCTTTGTTACATTGTGATTGACATTTATAGCACCGTAATCTCCTGTGGAGCTATGCAAAATGGGTATAAACAAGGGTGTGTAAAGCAAGTAACCAAATCCTGTAGGTGAGTTCATGACCAGTGGCAAGAAACCACAAGGAAAGCAACCACCCTCAGATCTCTTCAGAAGGTACAAGTTGTTTGCCTGCTTGATCCATGCACTTCAGTGCTTTTTGAGTCTCTCTGATCCAGGACAGTTATAAATGTTCCAGACTGCTGGCATACTGTACAGGGCCAAGCTCTAAACCAGCCCCCCACCCAGTAGATTTCATACCTTCCCAGGCTGCCTATATACTCTGGATCAGCAAATCCTCTGGACCCGCTGAACTCTGGGGAACGCCTCAAAATTTTATTGGCTGACTGGTTAGTTAAAGTGAACCTGAGGTGAGAGTGATATGGAGGCTGCCATATTTATTTCATTTTAAGCAATACCAGTTGCCTGGATATCCTGCCGATCCTCTGCTTCTAATACTTTTACCCATAGACCCTGAACAAGCATATGCAGGTGAGGTGTTTCTGACATTATTAGCTTTCTGGTGTTATTCAGACACTAATGCAACCAAAGAGATCAGCAGTGCTGCCAGGTAACTGGTATTGTTTAAAATGAAATAAATATGGCAGCCTTAATATCACTCTCGCCACGGGTTCACTTTAAAGCTAATGCGAAGTCAAAAATTAGAAATCAATTGATGAATGGAAAAGCACTGTATACAGCTATACAATCACCATATAACTTTTGAGTTAATTAATCAATACTTTTTCATATATACTGTATATACTCACATATAAGCCGACCCCCCCCCCCCCCCCCCTAACTTTTATCTGAAAAACCAGGAAAAAAATGATTCCCCCCCTCCCCCCCACCCCATATAAGCCAGGGATAGGAAATGCTGGATTGGTGCAGGCTGCGCGATTCTCCCCCCCCCCCCCCCCCCCCCCCAGTGTGTCCCAGTATAGCTAGTATAGTGCCCAGTATAGCTAGTATAGTGCCCCCCCCCCCCCCCCCCGCTCCCCCACCCGTGGCTGCTGCTATTACCTGGTCAGCCAGCAGCCGCTTCCTCTAATCCGGGTTCCCCTCTTCATGCGTATACTGCAAGTGTTTCACAGCAGCGCGCCCGGCGCTGCTGCAAGGCAGGAGGCTTGAAAGAGTGCGGCTTCCTGTAGAGGTGATTTGTATCACCGTTACCAGGGGAACCACTCTTTCCTGCCTCGTCGCAGCAGCGCCCGGCGCGCTGCTGTGAAACACTTGCCGTATATGCATGAAGAGGGGAACCCGGATTAGAGGAAGCGGCCGCTGGCTGACCAGGTAATGGAAGCAGCGGGGGTTGAGGGGGGGGCCAATGGACCACCAAGACTTGCATACAAGCTGACCCCCACCCCCCCCCTAACTTTTGGCCCCCTTTTGGGGGGTCAAAAATTTGGCTTGTATGCGAGTATATTTGTGAGTTCTTAGATCTTGTTGAGGAGAAGGGGTTTGCAAGGACTACAGCAATAACTGCAGTTTGTCAGGTGTAATATTTAGCCACACCCCTTCAAACATGAAAATTATTAATAAAGTGGAAGCAACCAAACTCAACATACAGCCTGCATGAATGTTAATAAATATTGTGTGTATCTTCAGAAGTCTTATGTTGGCAACTGTCTTACAAAACAATTAAAATGCTGCCAGTAAGTTTAACTAGCCTGGCTCCAAGCAGTCATAATATGGCATAGTGTACACTTTTTTTTTTTTTTTTTTTCCCCTCTCAATCAATGAATGTTTTTATTATTATTACAAAGCAAAACAAATCATGTTTGCTGTGACTTAATGTTGCATCAAAAATGCAAAAGAATAGTGCCAAGAATTACACATAGTAACTCATGAACAGCACACAACTCAACCATGCATAACAATAGTAGGTGAGAGTAGAAAACCGCAAAACAGAATTAAATCTAAAGTTACCTTCAGGGCTGTGGAGTTGGTACAAAAATCTGACTCCGACTACTCAGGTTAGGATTCCACCAACTCCTCTAATTTACATATTACAATTTTGCAGAGTTGCGAGCAGCGGGGGATTTAAAACTCTCCTTCAATTACCGCTTCCCATGTCGCATCTCCTTGGCAACAGGGCGTCATATGACGTGACGTCAGGATATGCCAGCATATTACACATTGGCTGCCAGCGTGTAACGCGCTGGCGACGTCATGTGACGTCTTGATGCCATGTAGACGCGATGCAGGAAGTGGTAATTAAAGGTGAGTTTTAAATACCCTGCTGCCCGCTTGTGTCTTTACAAGGAGGGAAAGGGTATCTGGCCGGTGTAACAGCGCACATCCGGCCCACGGGCCATAGTTTGCCCAGCGCTGCCGTAGACTCTGAACAAGCATGCAGCATATCGGGTGCTCCACATTACTGTAAAATCTGCCGCATGCTTGTTTCTAGTGTTATTCAGACAAGACTGTAGCCAAATAGATCAGCAGGGCTGCCAAGCAACTGGTATTGTATAAAAATAAAAAAAATGGCAGCCTCCATATCCCTCTCACTTCAGTTGCCCTTTAAATTAAACTCCATTTTCAGGTAGGCAAAATTGACCATTTTTAAAATTTACTCAGGACAAAGAGCTTTCCTTTACATATTGAACATTGTTGAATTGTAATATTTGTAGATGGACTTGAACAGTGATAAAATGCGCAGGCTGAGGCCTAATTGTGCAGTTTCTAGTCGTGCCATGTGAAATAGGCGCAGGCTGTGAATATCATTTTAATTATCTCTAAAGCCATTGATCCTGACTCAGTGTCCCACTTCATCTTTATACGCTGTGGAATATATCCAGAATCAATACGGTGTCCTGATGCCACTGGCTGCAAGATTGTTCCATTTTCAGCAGGCTGTCGGGAGCGATGGCTTTCTATAATTCTCTCAATGCATGTTTCCTGTAGTTATCACATTTCCAGCGATCAATTCTTCTTCTTGTAGTGCCACTTCCACTTATGGGCTCTGTCTTCTGAACAGCACACCACCAGTAATGCAGTCTGAATAAAAGTATTCTCCTTGGACACAATCATGCATTCTGAGAAGACTATATCACTGGGATAGACACAGGGTTGTTTAATGTTAGGCTTTCCTCCAGAGATTACCCACTTGCAGTGTAGCAGTTCAGTAATTGTGTCCCTCTTGATGCAGTCCTTCACGGTTTCTTTATTGTACATAGTTTTATGGCTCTCATTCTCTGCACACTTCAAAGATTACCTTGAGGAGCTCACAGTTTAGTTCCCGTACTACAGTCTAGTCCAGGCATGGGCAAACTCGGCCCTCCAGCTGTTATGGAACTACAAGTCCCACAATGCATTTGCCTTTATGAGTTATGACTGTGGCTGTCAGACTCCCGCAATGCATTGTGGGACTTGTAGTTCCGTGACAGCTGGAGGGCCGAGTTTGCCCATGCCTAGTCTAGCCTGTTGTGTAGAGAGCTACATGGCCAACTGTTCTTGTTTTTGGAATGTGTGAGAAAGCTGGAGGAAACATTCATACACACTTCTTGCAGATGTTGTCTTTGGCTGGAGTTGAATCCTGGTCCCTAGGACTTGGACAAGTGTGGGGGTCAACCATATAGCAACAACTGAGAGCAAGAGTTCTAGCCACTTAACACAACCCAGTACCTGAGAACAAGAGTCCTAATCATTAAGCAAAACCACCAACCAGGAGCAAGCGTTCTAAATTCTTAGTGCAACCTAGAACCAGGGAGCAACAATCCTAAACCCTCAGCACTACTCAGCCGCAACAGGCAACTTCGGTGTTGTGGGGCGTCCATGATTTTGGTGCCACCATGGCCTGTAATGTGGATTATGGCTACAGTGGCGATCACTTAGTAATTTGGGTGCCAGCGATAGCTGCCGCCCAAATTACATCTCCCCCCTAAACAATTCATTTGTCAGAGGAAAATCGTATTGAAAATAGCCAGGAAGTTTGCAGAAGCAGGGTGAGCTGTCTTTCAGCTTCACCCTGTGCCTAAATTTCTGAGAGCCCTTTTTTTTTTTTTTTTTTTTTTTTTTTTACATGCTCACCAACCCAGGAGCAAGAGTTCTAAACACTTAATGTGACCCAGCATTCAGGAGCAAGGGTTCTAAACACTTAGTATGTCCAGTAAAAATAACCTAATTTAATGTTCAGCGCTGCGTAATATGTTGGCGCTTTATAAATTCAATAAATAATGTCCAGCATCGAGGAGCAAGAGTTCTAAACGCGTAACCCAACTCGGAACCCAGGAGCAGGAATTCTAAACACTTAGCACACTCCAGCACCCAGGAGCAAGATTCTAACTATACATACCATGTTTACTAAGCTGATGCTGGCCATTAGGGTAGCAGTGTATTACAGCATGGGTGAAGGAGTGGATATAAATCTAGCTACAAGTTTTGTGTTAAGTAAAAAATATTATAGAGGCACCACCCTAATTAATGTGAAGCCAAAATTACTCAAGGGAACCACCGACTCTGTGAACCAATATTCCAGAAAGTAAAACAGTGCTCAACTGACATTTTCAACTATTATCGTAACAACCTTTTATTGAAGATACCACGACAAATTGAATGGGCTAGTCTCCGTTAAAGAGAAGCTGTACCCTAAAATTCTTACAATAAAAAGCATACCATTCTATTCATTATGTTCTCCTGGGCCCCTCTGTGCTGTTTCTGCCTCTCCCTGCTGCAATCCTGGCTTGCAATTGCCATTTTTATCCAGTGTTTACAAACAAAAGACATAGCAAGTGATACACTGAGAAGAGCTGAGTGTGAGTCAGTGTGCAGGGGGCCTGGAGAGGGTGTGTATAGCTTCTAGCCAATCACAAGCAGCACAGCACATTCCAGCCAGACTGCATGAGCCCGACAGACCCGACAGAGAAGATTAGATCATATAACAGAGATAATACAGCCACTGTGCAAATAGGAAAGGCTGCAGTTAGACAGAGCACATTAGAACAGGTATAGGAACTTATAGGATAGAAGAAATAAGGATGAAAATTTTGGTACAGAGTCTCTTTAAGGGCCCTTTTCCACTAGCAATCGCAATCACAAATCACAAACGCCAGTGATTGCGATTTTTCATTAATTCTGTTATGCGATTTTCATTTGCCTTGCATTATCATTGTAAAAATCGCTCCAGCAAGCGATTGCGATTTGCGATTAGCGATTTCCAAATCGAATCACTGTAGTGGAAAATACTTCTCTTGATTTCTATGATAAAGTAACAGCCCTAGCGATTTAAAAAATCACTAGCGATTTGCGATTTTGCGATTTAGCAATCACAATCGCTCTAGTGGAAAAGGGCCCTAAAGTAGATCCGAGATAAACTTTTACTCATTGCATAATTGTGTTCCTTTTTATATAGTTTATAGGGCATTTCTCAAGCCAAATACTTTTTTTGTTTTGTTATAATACTTTAATTCCCTATAAACTAAACAAGCCTCACCCACAGCTTTTCCAGTGCCTTGGTACTTTGAGACCCATGCAGCAATATCTTATGGGAGCTCAAACTGGGCAGGAGGAAGAGGGTACTAGCCAGATGTTTCAGAGGCAGAGGGGAGTGAAATGTTCACAGGCTGAGGGCTGTAGATGCTATCAGCTTGCCTGTGTGTTATGTGACAAACAGAACATGGCTGCCCTCATTGTATCACAGGAATAAATAATCAAACTGTTGAAGCTGTTTGCAGCTAGATTTTCTGTGTAAACTATCTAAACTATTGATAAGATATATAGACAAGTTACTTTTTATAGTTAGGTTTTTCATCTCGGATCCACTTTAAGCATCACAAAATCTTTCCTCCCCTAAAAACATGAATCAATAGTCGCAGGTCTATCTATGCACTGCTCTTAAGCTTCACACCAATACACATGCCATCTTCTCTCACCAATACACACCATACATGGCCAGCACACAATCAGGGCTTCCATTTATGATCATGCATGCTCGCCTCCAAACACATAGGCCTCAATTCACTAAGATTTATCAAACACTTTATCAAACGTTTGATAATTTACCTCATGTGTAAAATCTAATTTTGAATTCACTAAAGTGTTAAATACTTATCAAATATTTTATTGATAAAACATTCAATAAATATATAACATAATATAACACCTTAGGGAATTCAAAATTAGTTTTTACCCATGAGGTAAATTATCAAACGTTTGATAAAGTGTTTGATAAAGCTTAGTGAATTGAGGCCATAGTATGTTGCAATGGGACATCACAGGGGTATAGCCCCTCCCCTGGATGAGCTTTTTTTTCCTTGAGGTGCCTTGACAAAGCTTGGCTTATCAAGCGAAACATGTAGGCAGCGACTACAATATTGGAACTTTTACTTACCAATTCAAGTTTCTGAGGATAATCCTGAATATGCCTTATTAACTGCATATACCGGTATATGTATATTTTAATTACATATTGTCCCTTACTAGAGAGAATTTGTTACAGGCTAAATGTGCAGTCTGTTTAGTGAAGAGTCTGTTACTTTCACAGAAGCCACCAAGGTGCCTGACCTGAAATAATGAGGTCTAAATTGTGATATTTAAGGTTTTGTCTTTTTTGCCCCCCTTTCCTTCACGGGGCTAATGTTCTGCAGGTGGATAAACGGCGCCAAGGCAAACCTCAGCAGAAGAAACCTCGTCAGCCTGAATATGCCTAACTTGGAAAAGAGCCCTCTGCCTAACCTGGAGTGCCTTCTAAGCATGTTTAGTGCCTTCCCAATTCCTTTCATCTCAGCTAGGAATATCTCACACTTCAACTCTACCTTTCTCCAGCAACGACAACCTTACAATGTTAATGTCCTACCAGTACTAGTGTGATTATTTTATCAGCCTTGTGCCCATTTTTCTTCATTCCTGTTGTATTTTTACAAACTTTTTTTTTAAACATAAACCTTGTTCTTTATAAGCATCCTTAACCATTTGTAGTCAGGCCTGTTATTTTTGAGTAATGGTTGTGTTGCAGCAGAAAATATTCTAGCTAAATTTTTAGATGGCAAAAACGCCATATGCGCACACATTGGTTGGCCAACTACAAGTGGCTGAAGCCGTAAACAATTATCCGCACTCCTTCCATGTGATGAAAATCAATCCCTTTACTAGGCATCTATTAAAATACAGCAAAGATCATATCGGCACAAGTGGTTGGAGGTTAGAGTTCATCAGGAGTGATATTTACTGATGGCAGAGGTTGGCTAGGTAATAAATGCCCTGGAAGTGATGAAATCACTGGCAAAAAAAACATGCATCACCAATCTAGTGGAGTATTGGTAATTAAATGTTCTACTCCAATGGCATTTTTCCTGAGAAGCATCTGACAACGTCCATACATACCAATTTATGGGGGCCTTTCTCCTTCCTCTAGAAAGATGGTATCACGACTTACCACTCTTCATACCTCTCCCTCTCTGTTGTATCATGGTCGTGCCTTTTGCTGGACAGTTTCTTAAAGGTTCAAACACCTTATCACAATACCGTAGACCTTTACAACCACAGAAAATGCATACAAATATACTTTTTTTCTTTTTTCACCCAAATGTAAAAATATTTGCATGAGATGAAGATGAAACATCAGAAGGGTCATGCTTATGTTTTTGTGGTTAAACATAAGTCCAGTTACTTTGTTACTGATATAAAAACCTGTATTGATTTGAATTCATAAGATGGGAGTTGAAATATTTCTGGAAATTTCCATCAGCAGATTCCAAATGACAGTGTCTCCATATCTGCTCCATAGTCACTAGAACATGGAAAAAAAAATTCTCACATGTTCTCGCTAACATAACCTACAATGTTGATCCAGAAGAGGATTTACTTGAAGACCTCCGCAAAACCCCAAGCTATGATATACAGACCTCCTTTAGATTACGAAAAAAACTAGAAGACTTCCCATAATCTTAAAATATGCATTTTGCAATGATGCATGAAGTATCACATAGTGTAGCATTATCCACAGCACTGATAGCCCTTTTATGAGTTGTTACCTATTTTTATGGAAGTCGTGCTGTCAGTTGTGAGTTGGAAGACTGCAGGTTGGATGATGCAGGTTTTCCTTTACACTAAGCTTGTGGAGTAATTTGTGATGAAAAATCCACAGGGAAGTATTGGGGAAGAACCTGAACCTAAAAAGGGCATCATGTTTTTCCTACTAAATAAAGTAACACTATATGAAATCGCACACCTTTTATGGATTCTTGGCTTGTGCGTGAAGCTTTTCGGGAAGAACTGAAACCTCTTTCATTTGGTCATCTGCACAAAGTTATCTTGTTTGGCATGAAAGGAGTAACCAACTGATCTTGACAAAGACTACTGCCTGTCCGAATAGGAGCTTTTAAAACATTTGTATGCATACAGAAAATATCCTTCCATTTAAAAGATTCTCTCCCCACAGTGCTATGGATAAAGGTCCTACCTCTTATTATTTTGTCTTTGCACACTTCGCGCTGTGTCCTCCAGCTCAAAGGTTGTTAAAACTCCCAAATATGTATATTCTGGACTTGCCAGCACAACCAATAAGGTCTCTCCCTTTTGCCACACCCCAAATATGTATATTCTAGACTCGCCAGCACAACCAATAAGGTCTCTCACTTTTGCCACACCCTAAATATGTATATTCTAGACTCGCCAGCACAACCAATAAGGTCTCTCACTTTTGCCACACCCCAAATATGTATATTCTAGACTCGCCAGCACAACCAATAAGGTCTCTCACTTTTGCCACACCCCAAATATGTATATTCTAGACTCGCCAGCACAACCAATAAGGTCTTTCACTTTTGCCACACCCCTTTCCTATCATTGGGGAGGGTTTTTTTTTTCTTTTAGGGAAATATGACCCTCGCTATCTTTTGGCAATATTTAAGCATGATTATTGCTGTATCCAGTGGCATAGCTAAGGCACTGTGGGCCCGATGCAAGTTTTACAATGGGGGCCCCCCATGCACTCTATACATAACAATTGATACGGCACACCAAACCCTGCCAATGGCAACTACAGTGTCAGTGGTGCAAGAAGGGGATGGGGAACGTTATAATAAGGTTGGTTAATTTTAAGAAGATGTGCATTGAGAACAAATGTAACAAAGTATAGGCATTGGGATGTGTGGCATGTGGATGGGTATTCGAGCGCCTTCTCTGTCCTACCACACTAATATTGTACTTGGGTAAGCTAGACTTGCACGTTTGGGAATTATTTTCTGAAAGGCTTGGTTTACACCCAAATCGGCACCATATCTTCTTTGACCGATCGTTTTCCTTTTCCGACATCCCGTTGTCGTCAGTTGCATGTGGTGTAATGCGTTTTCTGTCCATTCAATGGACTGGAAAAAGAATGCAGATTACAGCTTTCACATGACAACAGATTACAACATCCTGTTTACCTAGCTGCAGCGTCTTCCTGCTTGTAATTGGGTCTTGTCATAGAGTTTTGGGAACTTCTACACCCTATTGGTAGGCCCAACGCACACAAAGTTCTGACTGGTGGACATTTTGTAATAAAATGTAAAAGATTTTGTTTCAGAATGCTGCAGAAAATGAAGAAACCCTGTTTCTCTCCTCATGACAATCAAGATGGCATGAGACAGGAAATTACAGGAACTTCATCATCTCCACTGCTATTAAGTTGGAAATAAAATGGCTCCTCCACAGTACCATAGATATTCATAATGTCCCTTTCTGCCCGATTCTTATCTGCTGTCCAGAAAAATTGTACCTGTTGGATTTAATATTATTTATGACATAATTGAAGTAACTCATGACCTATTTGAATGTAATTCTTTCTTTTGTACTGTTAAATTGTTAGCTACTTGCTTGGTGTTTGGAGACATTTCTGGATTTGAACAGAAAACCTTTTTAATGTAGCAAAGTCTCGCTCAATAAACCTATTAAATCACACACAACAAATTTTGAATCTTTATTTAGCAACTCTATTGCCTGTTATCATCATTATGGTATATTTGGATATCATGGCAGTAAATGGTTACATGGTTATTTGGGTTGAAAAAAGCAATATGTCCATTGAGTTCAACCAGTAAATGTGGTACAACACTAGCCTGCTCCATCACAGAAATCAGTTGATCCACAGGAAGGCAAAAAACCCTTATGCTGGGAATACACGTTAAGTTTTTACTTTAGATAGATGGGTTCGATAGATAAATTCCAACCTGTTGGATCTGGTCGATTCTACTTTCGTTTCGATTCTCCTCATTCAAGTGAATGTAATTGATAAGAAAAGATAAGGAATCGAGAGGGGAATCGAGCAGTGAATCGAGCGTAGAATCGATCGAAAGCGAAAACGACGGCAAAAACGAACGCAAAAACACATCGTGTATTCCCAGCCAAAGCTTGGACCAATTAGCCCTAAAATGGGAAATTCCTTCCTGACTCAAGATGGCAATCAGATTAAATCCCTGGATCAACACCACCAGGAATTACCTAGTAATTATAGCCATGGATAACAATGTACCATAATGAAGCACTGTAACCACCTAAAGTAGCATGCAGTGAACTACTCAGGATACCCATTTACATTTTGTTGTCCTGGTTTCAGCATCAGAAACACTTCCTACATTGCTGTATATTGGATGTAACCCCTCCTTAGTTATGGCTAGGCTAATTAGCTATGTAGTTTTCTCCCAGTGCACTCTGGGAGACCAGATTTTTTTTTTATTTCTATTCAGCTCAGAACACACGAGACCCAACCATTCTGCAGGGAGGTAATTTTCCAGCAGTAAAGATATTGTCACCAGTGATAAATTCCAGAATGTAAATCGAGGAGAGGAAAGATTTTACAAGGGACAAACACTGACTAATGTATCCTCTTATATATAATACCCCTGTGTCTCTGCGTCCCCTCCTGTCCCTGTGTCCGTGCTTTTTTGCTACTGCGCATGTGTAGCACGGGCGGCCGTGGGGACAGGAGGAGGATGGGGGCGGGGTGTGCGGGCAGAGTGGGGGCACGCCCCTGCGTGCTGGCATGCGGCCGGAGGTGGTGGTTGCGGGATGGGAGGAGGGTAGTGAGAGTGGCCTAGAGCACGTTTTTAAATGGGCTTAGGTCTGCTAGTAGATGAATATTGTCACAAAAATAAGCTGTTTTATTCATTCTTTTCCCTACAGTTCCTCTTTAATACTTCTCCCCCAAAAACTTCCTAAAGTAACCTCCAAAATGCACATAAATCTATAATCTTGTGCCGCTGTACAGCTGAAGAAAAGGCGAGAATAGGAGAGAGTGAAATAATGATGTAATTATTCACTAAACATAGATATACTGTTGTACTGAATAACAGCAGACACCATAGATGCCATGTGAATTGCAAACAAACAGTGCATATATCTGTATCCAGTTTAAACTGCACAGAATGTTAATGCCTGGGCACACTGTCACTTTGGAATGCAATACAGGAGACCTCATTCCACTACACTGAATAGCACGCTGCATTGCGCACAGACATGCATGAGCAGTGTGTGGTCAGCAGATAAGTGTGCCCCAGACAGTGCTGTGTATGCCGTGCATATCGCATACTGAGAAATGAAGCTGAAATCAGCTCAGCAATGCAATAATGAACCCGGGTCCTTACAGCTGGTGCGCCTGTATTCGCAGCTTCATCCTCAGACACCAAGACAATGAGGTAGTTAAAGGACAACTGAACTGAGGCATATGGAGGCTGCCATATTTATTTCCTTTCAAACAGTACCATTTGCCTGGCAGTTCTGTTGATCTTTCATGCATCAGTAATGTCTGAATCACACACCTCAGATGAGCATGTGGCATTTCCAGTCAAGCAACTGATCTGCATGCTTGTTCAGGGTCTATGAAAAGTGTTAAGCCCCATCTACACGATACAATTTTTTTTTATTCTATTCAATCTGACATGTCCGATTGGGATTCGTTTCGATTCAATTTGCCATTGTTTTGCAATGGCAAATCGAATAAAATTCCGATCGGACATGTCGGATTGAGTCGAATCGCACAAAAAATTGTATCGTGTAGATGGGACTTTAAAGGCAGATGATCAGCAGAACAGACGGGCAATGTGCGTTGTTTTAAAGGAAATAAATATGGCAGCCTTCATATCCCTCTCACTTCAGTTGTCCTTTAAAGTAAGCTATCCACACGCAGTGGAGGTAGCCATTTTGTAGGCAAAGCTAATAATTAGTGATAGTCCTGTTTAGGAGAACTCGTGGAGATGCATGTAATTTGATCAGCTGATACATTTGCAAAGCTCTTATTTGCTGTGATCAGATTGTGGTTTAGCAGATGATCACGACTAGCAAATCAGAGACATGTAATACTAATAATCCTCTTTTATTGGCTCACCAGGATGAAGGTATGATTTTTATCCCATCATTGTAATAAATTATTTTTCCTTTAGCACGTTCTAAACTATATATTACCATTACAGTGAATGGCTTCTCCTTTTCTAGTTTAGTTTAGTTGATTAATACTTTTATATTTCTTTATTTTTTTTCTTCTAGACATACAGCGGTGGGAAGAAAGAGGTCATTGAACTAACTGATGACAACTTTGATAGACAAGTGTTAAACGGTGATGACGTTTGGCTGGTTGAATTCTTCGCCCCATGGTGTGGCCACTGCAAAAAGTAGGTTTCCCTGTTTACCTTAGCTTCATAAAAAACAAGCTCACAATTCTGTGCGTTATACATATATGTGTGTATAGAATAAGTGTGTTATAGAACAAAACCCACCAGAACCATATAACTCTCCCTCATTCGTTAAATCACTTCTGCCTGAAGACTGATTAGCTTCTTTATAACTGAGAAATCTAAATTAAGACGCGGTCAAGACAAAATGGGTGAATGAAATGATCAGTAGCGGAAGCACAATAATTAACACTAGTTATCATCTGCACCAATGTGCCGGGGTAGGTCGGTCTACATGGACAATGATCGATGTCTCTTACCATCGTTAGGACACTTTTTTGTTAAAGATTCTTGCCTGACCTGTTTCGGAATACGGCGGTCGAGCGTGTGTATGGAGCTTAAAAAGTAGGATGAAACTGTCAACTGAAAAAGTTAAAATAAACCCTCCAATAAGTAATTATTAAGCTTACCTATCCTGTTATTTTGACAAACGCAGACAAACACAGAACATTTATATTGCGCTTTTCTCCTGGCAGACTCAAAGCACCAGAGCTGCAGCCACAAGGACACGCTCTATAGACACTGCTGTGTTAGGGAGACTTGCCCAAGGTCTCCTACTGAATAGCTACAGGCAGAGCTGAGATTCGAACCCAGGTCTCCTGTGTCAGAGGCAGAGCCCTTAACCATTATACTATCCATGTTCACTGTCAGATTTAAGAGAAATGTGAAATGAAAAGAAAATATTTCTGCTGGTTTCCATCTTTACTGTTTCTCTGTGGATTGGGGTCCTGGGAATTCCCTGGAACGTGTTCTTTCCCCACATAAAAGGCTTGTGTTTCTGTATTTTGTAAATGATTCTCATTTGTATGAATTCTTATTAATTTGGACTAGTTTAGGCAATGTTGTGTGTTTTTTTCTCTTCCAGTTTGGAACCAGAATGGGCTGCTGCAGCCGCTGAAGTTGCTGAGCAAACCAAAGGGAAAGTGAAGCTGGGTGCAGTGGATGCTACTGTCCACCAGGGTCTGGCCAGTCGCTATGGAGTGAGTATAGACTGCATTGGGATTTGTACATTATTTTTTTTTTCTTTTCTATGAATTTATATAGAGACATATCTGCTGTGCTCTTGATATCCCCTTAGATACTGCACTGAAATCATTTCCTATCTGGGAGTGATTAGTATGTACAGAGTTTGTACTGTGTATTGAATAAGTCATAAACCTAGGGATGTGCATTCTGGACCAATATACTGTAGTTCAGAGAAAATGGGACACCATAAAAGACAAATATAGTCTATCCCAGTGATGGCTAACCTTGGCACTCCAGCTGTGGTGGAACTACAAGTCCCATGAGGCATTGCAATACTCTGACAGCTCTAAGCATAACTCCGGGAGGCAGAGGCATGATGGGATTTGTAGTTTAGTCACAGCTGGAGTGCCAAGGTTAGCCATCACTGGTCTATCCTCAACTTTCAGCCCTTTAACCTCTCTCCTGGACAACGCAGGTTTCACTCCGGGTCTCAATGCAAAACAAATCCTGTGGTGGGATAGAGACTTTTGGCCACAGGTGAAACATATAAAAGTGGGTATCAGTTGGCACCTAAACGGAATACACTGGCTCCTGTGGCACCTGTTCTTCTATACAGTATCCTCTATAGCAAACATCCACAGAAATGTAACTGATTTTGAACGCTTTTGCTTGCCATACTTGTCTACAGAATATAAGGTGTCCACCATGCTATACTCTCATTTGGTATGCCTGTCCAGCTGTCAGGCAATAGACAAATGAACCGATCAGTGGGAAGGACTCTTCATTTAATATTGCCACCTGCTGGCACCAGGTGGTAAATATAAAATAATTAACTGTGATCACTGCTGAATATAGTGATTACCATATATAAAACACCAGTCATTTCCATTGAAATCTCATTTGTTAAACCGTGTTAAACCCTTCGGGATTGGCAGATAACCCAACTTTATTTGTCCTCCTAGATCCGAGGATTCCCCACCATTAAGATCTTCCAGAAAGGAGAGGAGCCTGTGGACTATGAAGGTGGAAGGACAAGGGCTGATATTGTGGCCCGTGCTCTGGATTTATTCTCTGACAGTGCGCCACCTCCTGAGATCTTGGAAGTAAGTCTTATTCTACACATTCTTTTTATATTCTTTAGGCTGGGGGGTGTGGCCACATGCTTTTTCAAGTTATCACTGTTGTCTAAGTCCTAGGTTCTCAACGTGTGGTACGCGAACCCCAGGGGGTATTTCTGATGGTTCCAGTGGGTATTCGGGTTTAATATACTTAAAGAGAGCCCGAGTTGGGCTAAAAAAAAGGGGGGGGCTACCTGATATAGGGGGCTGAGTGGATCAGGTAGACCCCCCAAAAAATGTGGTCCCCGACGCTCCTGTGGGCCGTGCTGACCCACTTTCACTTCCGTGACCTATAGGTCATGACGCTGCAAGGAGAGACTGTGTCTTTTGCAGCGTGCAGGCAGGTGGGGGAAGCGGCAGGAGGCGCGGCTAGGGAGAGTGAGCTGCCCAATTGCAGCTCAGGAAACCCTATAGGAATGCCCCTGGCGGGCGTTTTGAACAGGGAATCCCACTCCCCTGTGTTTACCTCCGAGATGGCGACAAATATTGTCTTGGGGGGGGGGGGGGGGGGGCTATAGGGCGGTGGTGGAGGACACAGAGGCATGTCATGTGGCAGAGAATGTGCCTCTGTGTCCCATCTGCACACCTCGGGTTCTCTTTAACCAAGAATAACAAATATAGAGTTTTAGAAAATCATAAATCTTATTTAAACAACACCAAATTAGTGTTTTAGCTAATTAAAAGCAATCGTAAATGCTTGGAAATTGTTTAGAACCAATTATCATGTACTACGTTTTAAAAGGGGTACAAACCAGTAAAATGTTGAGAAAAGCTGGTCTAGGTCACCACTGGGGAAGGAAGCAAGACTTTTCAGTGTCATGGTTTAGATTCTGCCACTCAATGACATAGCTAATGCCAGTTCCTGTATAGTTATTGATGAGGCTGCTTGGTTCAGATGTTGGCCTATAACCATAAGGGAATTAGTGATGCAATTGCATAGTTTACATAGACCTCAAACTGCTACTAAGGGAACTGGCCCTGAATTAGCAGTGAGGGTAGTTTGCATCATAATGCTTCCCAATGCTCAATCACAATGCAGTGGGAGCAGTTTGTGCCACTATTGAGGCCGACATCCTGTCTTATACTGAACATACATGGCTCAATTCTCCCGCTCGATCAATTTCCTGCTCGATTCCGCAGGCGACGCTCTTATCTTTCACTCGTTTTTCTTATGTTTTTGCATTGTCTTCAATGCAGAATCGAGCGGCGAAACAATTGGGCCGGAGATCGGACATGTCGGAAATTATCTATCGAGCCATCTAAATGGCTCTGAATCGAGCCGTGTATTCCCAGCATTATAGGACATGCATGCAAAATGGGCGCCGGGGAAATTTGGGCGCCAGAGATAACCGCTAGTAAACCGCTAATAATCCGCAGGGAAAAATTTACCAGTATTTTTCCATCACTAATCCTAACCCTATTCTTACACTTTTATACATAATTAAAAATAAAGTTTTAGTAAATGCATTAAAACAACTGCCTGAACTGGAGATTTATTAAAGACACTCTTATATTATATGTCCTGAAAGGTGTTTGTTGACCTTCATGAAATAAAGGCGGTGAAAAATTTGGCGCTGGATGAAGCCATAAAACGGCTCACCCTGCTCCTGCAAAAGTCCTGGTGGCATTACTGACAATTCCCCCTTCAGGGTTCCCTGGACAATGAGATAATACATCATTTGGACCGAATTATGCTGTTATCTTAATTTGGGCGCTGTCTCTTGACTGCACCCAATTTACTGCCTGAGCGGCGCTGTAGCCGTAATTCCCTTTATGGCGGCGCCTGGTGCGCCCTAATGTCCTGCGCCATTTTGGCCTGACTCTGTAGTGGTGTAAAGCTGTTGTATTTGCTGTTGCTTTGTATGGTGTGTGGAGTGTGTTAGACCTTACTATCCGTTCTCTGCAGATCCTGAATGAGGACACCCTGAAGACGACCTGTGAGGCTCACCAGTTGTGTGTCATCGCAGTGCTGCCCCACATACTTGACACAGGTAACCTCCATCATCACACTGGGCTAAAGAGCAGCACACATCAGAAAGGATCAGCACACCTGGCCTGTATTCAGCATTTCCTGTAATAACATGGCAGGAGTCTTCACCTGGGTCACAGCAGATTATAGAGCGCCTTGGAAGAGGGCCCTTCCACACAGTGCATTGTGTTGCATCGGACGATATCGCTGCATCGCAACGCAATGATATTCCTGTGGGGTTTACACATAGAGTGTAGTGCGGCGGGATTTGAAGCAGTAAAGCACAGCATGGTGTGTGTTAAAGAACAAGCGACACCCATGCTAACCTAGAAATAAAAAACACATATATAAGTAGATAAATACTACTTCTACTTACATAACAGATGTACTGTGCTATCCACGTAATGAATCCTGTGAATTTTATAAAGTAAAAGCAGAAAATCCTATTCTAGGCAGTGGCCATCTTGCCAAGCTAATGCTGACATCATATCCTCCCTGACTCTTGTTTTCCCCCCTCCCTTCTCTTGCTCATTGTGTATTCATTAGATGCCCTCCTCCCAGTCTTCAGACACTCCCACTGAGGTGTATACTAGGAACTGCACTGTCTTAACCTCCAATCGCTGAGTCACCTCAGCCTTGCTTGCAAACACAAGTAATCAGAGGGTGTTTCTGATAAGCAGCTAGGCAGGGAAATAAATGGAAAAGGAGGAATATATTATAGATAAAAATAACTCCCAGCATTCAACTCTTTGGCTCTGTTTGGCACTAGGGCCAGTGCTCCTAAAGTATGTGATAACTACAAACCAGAACAGAAAAAGTTTTGCAAGTTTTGAATGCAGGATTAACATCTTTATCACTTAATACACTCAGACCAGTTGCTGTTGAAATTTGATTTTTATGGTGACAATACCGCTTTAAAGAGACACTGAAGCGAAAAAAAAAAAAATAATAATCTAATGAATTTGTTGTTTAGTATGGATAATTACTAGATTAGTAGCAAAGAAAATTATTCTCATATTTTTATTTTCAGTTATATAGTGTTTTTTATAACATTGCATCAATCTGTAATATTTGCAGTTTACATACTACTTAGCTTTCTAAATGTTTTACAGAGCAGGCTAGTGAACTATTGATCTGACCTCTAGAGAGAAAAAGAAAATACATTGACTGACAGTTGGGATAAATAGATAACAACTGGAGTTTCTTAACTCTTCCTGTACTGAAAACAATATTAGACTTCTGTCTCTGCTCCTAATGTTTTATTTCTTAGCTGTACTACACATGCAAATCATAATATCATATTTTTTTTTTCGCTTCAGTGTCTCTTTAACCGGGTAACACATGGGTTTACAGCGCCAGTGAGGTATACTTCCATTGTACTCTATGCCTCACTGTACATTTGCATCACAGCGGGAAAGCGAGGTGCGACTTTTCGCTTACATTATGCAACAATCTGATTACAATGTAACTGACTTTGTGTGAAAATACATACAACAGATAACTAGAGATGGACCGAACCGTTCGCCGGGCGAATCTCTCTGGGCCTCGTACTACTTCCGGGTTGCTAGGACCCGGAGTAGTACGCCTGCGCTGGCCCGGCGGTGCGCGTCCTATATCGCGCTCCTGTTGCCGGGCACTCTCTGTGCATGAGCGTGATGTCACGCACATGCGCAGAAAGTTCCCGGCAACAGGAGCGCGATCTAGGACGCACACTGCCGGGCCAGCGCAGACGTACTACTCCGGGTCATAGCGACCCGGAAGTAGTACAAGGCCCAGAGATTCTGAGATGTTCGCCGGCGAACAGTTCGGGAACCGTTCGCAACATATCTACAGATGACATGGCTATTATTATAGATATTTATTTTAAAAACCCCAAATCAGAATGGTTTTAGCACAGGACAGCTGGTGCATTTATTTTGTGTTGCTTTGTGAAGATAATTTAAAGGACCATTATTGCAGGAAATTGTAAAATTTAAAATAGATTAAAACAAATAATCAGAGTAAAATGAGATATAAATTACTATTCTACTATGTTGTGGTCACTTACAGTAGGTAGTAAAAATCTCCTCATGGGGGATTCTCAGTATTTAATTGTATTATTTACAAAAGCAGTCCGGGAAAGAACCTATACATAGATGCAGGCCGCGCCCCACCTGTTTGCACAGTATTCTGGCAGGTGGACTGAGCCACTGCCAGTCACTAAGTGCTTTTGAAATTAAAACACTGAGAATCCCTCATGAGAAGATGGACTAGTCCAAAACCTGTACTCTTTATTTATGTATTTTCGTGCATTTTAAAATTTTTGCGATGGAGGTCCTTTGACCACTTAAGCCAGACTGGACGGATATATTTGTTCAAAAATTGCCACTCAAAGGCAATCTGGACGAATATATCCGTCCAGCAGTGTTGTGGCATTTGCGCACGCATATCCGCGTGCAGGTGGCTTGTTCCCCGCCGCTATTACAGGGGATCCATTGCGGAAGAGGAACGAGTATTCCCCGAGGCAAACGATCCCCTGTGAATGAATCAAGAGGCCTCCAAATAGGAGGCATCTTGATTCATGAAAACGTACCTCACAAATTGTAAAAAAAAAAAAAAAAAAACCCTCTCGCAGCGCTCACACTTCCTGATATCTTCCAGGAGAGTGCTTAGCGCCACCTAGTGGCCAAAAAGTAAAATTAAGGTAGAAATAGAAAAAAAACAATACACACTGAGTAAAATCTGATTGACCCCCCTCCCTGCCCATTGTCACGTGGCAACCATGCTGTGATCTCATTTCAGGTGCTGCAGGACGGAACTCTTATCTGGAAGTCATGCTGAAAATGGCTGACAAGTACAAGAAAAAGATGTGGGGGTAAGAAGTTCTGAATTTCTGTCATTAGCATAGAATGTGTCAGTTGATGTTGGGTTTTCAAACTGGGTGTCACAGCCCCCTAGTGAGCCTCGGGCACCTCCCGGGGGTGCCTCAGCATTCATCCCCATGCTTTGTGCATTGCCATCAGGTAATACAACCTCACATTGATACACAATGCGGCTGCATTACCCGCCAGTTAAGCTTTAGTCCTGGCAGCCGCGGTTGAAGTTGAACATCAGAGGAATCGGGGTTGGGCAATGGATCAATGCGCCTTGGCCTGGATAGGTAAGTAAATGTTTGTCCAGCTAACAAGGGTCGCTTACAATCTGGAGTGGGTGCTGAGTTGATGCTGCATAATTATAGGGGGTGTTACAATCTGGAGTGGGTGCTGAGGTGATGCTGCATAATTATAGGGGGTGTTACAATCTGGAGTGGGTGCTGAGGTGATGCTGCATAATTATAGGGGGTGTTACAATCTGGAGTGGGTGCTGAGGTGATGCTGCATAATTATAGGGGGTGTTACAATCTGGAGTGGGTGCTGAGGTGATGCTGCATAATTATAGGGGGTGTTACAATCTAGAGTGGGTGCGGCTGAGGTGATGCTGCATAATTATAGGGGGTGTTACAATCTGGAGTGGGTGCTGAGGTGATGCTGCATAATTATAGGGGGTGTTACAATCTGGAGTGGGTGCGGCTGAGGTGATGCTGCATAATTATAGGGGGTGTTACAATCTGGAGTGGGTGCGGCTGAGGTGATGCTGCATAATTATAGGGGGTGTTACAATCTGGAGTGGGTGCGGCTGAGGTGATGCTGCATAATTATAGGGGGTGTTACTAACTGCAGCTACAATATGGAGAAATGTCTATGTGCTCTACAAGATACTGACGTTTTTCCTTCTGTCCATTCAGAGAAGTGATGCAAAAGCTGGCACTGGGTCTCTGATTATCTGTGGGTGCAAACTTTCAAGAAAACCCATTTACAAATGACTGAAAAAAATAAACTTGTTAACACTCAGCTACAGTGTAAATTGGCTAGGAAAGTTGGTGTAATGGGCGGTACACTTGCCTGGCCTAGTGGACATCATTTTTGTATATCATGCAAAAAGAATCTAGGGCCCTGGGGTAATGGGGTAATGGGATGTGTATGAAGTAACCAGACATGCATGTGCTTGTCATCTGCACTCCACATGGCTTATCACTAGAGATACCAACAAGGACGGCAAACATGCTTTCCTACTCACTAGTTGCCACAGATCTCTCCTACTGTATGAAATTGTGATGTATAGAAAGCAGTATTCTTTCAAATATTACTGAAAGTCACTCTAAACACAACTTAAAAAAAAGCCATACTGAACTTACCTGGGGCTTCCTCCAGCCGCCCATACTCTGTGAGGTCCCTCTGCGTCCTCTGGGTTTCCTCTGTTCTCTCACTGGTGACTCCGGTACCTGCGTGACTTAGCCAGGAGTCGGGGGACCTCACTGACTGCGGGGGGCTGAAGGATGCTCCAGGTACGTTCAATATGGTATTTTTTAGTTGTGTTCAGGGTCACTTAAGTTTCAAGGGGTGTAAAACCTACAGCAAAAGACAGGCCAATAAAAGGTTTTGCCTACATTTCCATCTGCTGATATTATAACTATTATTATTTCTACCAGTGGCATAACTAGACTTAATCTGAACCAGAGACGAAGCACCCTCATGTATTTTACCATATATATCAGTGGGAACATTAGAGAAAACACCTACCTTGCTTTCTGTTTCATCCTTCACTGCTCAGCTTGCTTGTTACCAGCCCTGATAAAATCCCTGACTCAGCATTCAGTCTGGCTTTGCTCAGGAATCATTATAGCTGAGTCTGTCTTCTCTGATGTCTTTTCAAGCCCAAGCCTGCTCACTTCTGGCTCTGCTATAATGACTCAGCTATAACGATTCCTGAGCAAAGCCAGACTGAATGCTCAGTCAGGGATTTTATCAGGGCTAATAAGAAGCAGGCTGAGCAGTGAAGAATGAAATGGAGAGCAGTGTAGGTGTTTTCTCTAATGTTCCCACTGATATATATGGTAAAATACATGGGGCTGCTTAGTCTCTGGTTCACTTTAAAGAGGAACTCCAGTGAAAATAATGTAATAAAAAAAGTACTTCATTTTTACAATAATTGTGTGTAAATGATTTAGTCAGTGTTTGCCCATTGTAAAATCGTTCCTCTCCCTGATTTACATTCTGACATTTCTCACATGGTGACATTTTTACTGCTGGCAGGTGATGTCTGGAAGGAGATGCTGCTTGCTTTTTTGGCGGTTGGAAACAGCTGTTATTTCCCACAATGCAACAAGGCTCCCACAGTGTGATGTCAGGACCATGGTCCTGACATCACACTGTGGGAGGGGTTTCACCACAATATCCGCCATACAGACCCCTCCTGATGATCAGTTTGAGAAAAGGAATAGATTTCTCATGGGAAAGGGGGTATCCGCTACTGATTGGGATGAAGTTCAATTCTTGGTTATGGTTTCTCTTTGCAAAAATGGCAGCATGGGGCCCCCTTGCTCCCCGAACCCCATGCAGGTCACGTGATCGGAAGCCGGCGAATGGCAGCAGAGTGTTTAGCTGTAAAGCAGCATCTGGAAGCAGGAAATAAATACACACGCTCCTGCACACTGTTTTTTGTGAGCAAATGGAGAGTTTTTTTACTAATTGGCTGCACTTGGGAAGAAGGAGGAGGAGGGGCCCCCAAAGCCTCTGGGTCCCCCTGCGATGGCACGGGTCACAGGGGTGATTACTACGCTCATAATTTCTAATTATTATTATTATTATTATTTTATATATAGCAGCAGCATCTTCCTTAGCACTGTACATAGTGAAAAACACATTTTGGGGAACATAGATACATGAGAAGTTCACGACACTGTACAGTCATGACATCCAGTAATACAAGTACAAATACTTGCGTAGCTAATGTGTGGTTCGAGAAATCACTAGAATTAGTGGATGAAGCCGTGGGCCTCCATTGCGACCTACAAATACTAGAGGAAAAAGTGTGGTGGGGCGCTTTAGTTGTGTTGTAGTTTGTATTATATATATATATAATCCATAAACCAACTTCTGTTTGTCTGATCAGTTTTCAGAAGCATATATGTCACAGCTTTATGACCGCTACCAGCTCCCATATAACTGAATGTAGCTCCTGTGTCCTAAATCACTGTTCCTACTCTTGCAGCTGGCTGTGGGCAGAGGCCGGGACACAGCTGGATCTGGAGACCTCCCTGGGCATCGGTGGGTTTGGATACCCAGCCATGGCTGCAGTGAATGCCAGGAAGATGAAGTTTGCACTCCTGAAAGGCTCATTCAGTGAGACAGGGATCAATGAGTTCTTGCGGTGAGAATTTACTGTTACCAATGAATTGAAATAAAACTTGTACTGAAGCTCCAGAATGCTTCAAAATCCTTGTGAAAGTTACCTGTAGTCTTTTGTGTATTGGTATTCAGGATATCCATGTATTGCATTGTGATGTACCTTGCTATGCATTCTGGGTATTTTGTTGTGATGTACCTGGATATGCATTCTGGGTATTGTGCAGTGATGTACCTTGCTATGCATTGTGGGTATTGTTGTACCTGGCTATTAATTCTGGGTATTGTGCTGTGATGTACCTGGATATGCATTCTGGGTATTGTGCTGTGATGTACCTGGCTATGCATTCTGGGTATTGTGCCGTGATGTACCTGGCTATGCATTCTGGGTATTGTGTTGTGATGTACCTGGCTATGCATTCTGGGTATTGTGTTGTGATGTGTATCTGGCTATGCATTCTGGGTATAGTATTGTGATGTACCTGGTTATGCATTCTGGGTATTGTATTGTGATGTGTATCTTGTTATGCATTCTGGGTATTGTATTGTAATGTGCTTTTCTATGCATCCTGTGTTTTAGGGAGCTTTCATTTGGACGCGGCTCCACATTACCAGTTGGCGGAGGAGCTCTTCCTAAGATTAACACAGTGGAGGCCTGGGATGGCAAGGATGGAGAGGTGAGATGGCAGCACCATGCAGTGTATTGCACATTAGTAAAGAGCATGCTCTCCAGCGGCTTAGTCGCAGCAAGAGGCTTTTGTGTTGCCCATTCCATCTTCCCCATGTCAGCTGTATAGGTGTAATAGTGGTTTGCATGTAACATAGTGCATATTAACTGCTATCACAAGACTGAATTCGGGGGCATAATTTACTGATTGTGACCAATCAAGATGGTTCCATCAGCACCTAGAGGAAGTGGTCACTAGAGACTAAAATCTGCTAAAGGTCGGTCTCCGGTCCAACAAAATGCACAACCAACATCTATACGACATGACCAACCATGAGTGTCTCTGATGTCCGCCTCCCTCCCACGCAGTTGCTGGGGAGCTGACGTCACTACAGTCAGTTCTCCATCAGATCCGACGTGCTGACAGAGGCGCTATGCCTTGCCCAAGGAAGGAGCACAATCACAGTGGTGACTGTTTAAAGGGGCGTATCTGTTTCTTCTTTTACACAGTTCCCCATCAGGTTCTCTGAACATCTGTACGAATGCTGGTCTCAACTTGCTTTATTTATTTCCTATGTTGCTGTCAAAGTAGGTAGTAAAAAGCTGACTGATCTGACAGACTTAAAGGGATACTGTAGGGGGGTCGGGGGAAAATGAGTTGAACTTACCCGGGGCTTCTAGTGGTCCCCTGCAGACATCCTGTGCCCACGCAGCCACTCCCCAATGCTCCGGCCCCGCCTCTGGTTCACTTCTGGAATTATAGACTTTAAAGTCTGAAAACCACTGTGCCTGCGTTGCCGTGTCCTCACTCCCGCTGATGTCACCAGGAGCGTACTGCGCAGGCCCAGTATGGTCTGTGTCTGCGCAGTACACTCCTGGTGACATCAGGGGAAGCGAGGACACGGCAGCGCAGGCGCAGTGGTTTTCAGACTTTAAAGTCTGAAATTCCAGAAGTGAACTGGAGGCGGGGCCAGAGCATCGGGGAGTGGCTGCGCGGGCACAGGATGTCTGCGGGGGACCATTAGAAGCCCCGGGTAAGTTCAACTCATTTTCCCCCGACCCCCCCCCCCCCCCCCCCCTACAGTACCCCTTTAATGCAGGGCTGTGAAGTAGGTAAAAAAATCCAGCTTGAAGGAGGAAGTGCGCGTAGTGAGGCTTGCAACGCCTCCAATAGGACGCGTGCAAGCTGTTGCTACGCAGGCAGGACGGCAGAATTGTGGGTAAATAACCCCTTATCATCCAGCTGCACAGCTGCAGCAATTAATGCTCATTTTAGTTACGAATTACCGTAAGCCCATCCCTGCTCCTGAGTTTATGAATCCTCCGACTCCAGGTACCCAGAAATTGCCCCGCCTCCAATGCCCAGAACTTAAAGATAATTTGTACTGTTCGATTTGTACAATAAAAAACATACCAATCGAGTCACTGTGATCTCCTGGGTCCCTCTTTGCCATTTCTGCCACTCCCTGCCGCGATCTTGGCTTTTAATCACCAGTTTTAGGTAGTGTTTACAAACATAATACATGGCCGCTAACCAGGAAGTGATATATGTGTAAATATATAGATATATACATACATGCACAGTAACACACACATACACTAATATGTATGTATATACATATATAATATCTCATGTTACAGTATACTACAAGTTTCTGCACTCCAGTCTGGGATTAGTCACAGTTTCTCAACATGTGACAGGCAGCTCCCTCCCCCCTCAGCCTCACAAACTGCATCACAGACAAGCTGAAACAGAGACTGTAGAGAATGCATAACTTGTCCCCATTACAACAGAGGCAGCCCATTCCTCCCTGGGTCAACAAAGCTTGACAAAGAAATGATTGAATATAATACAGAGACAGTGCAACTAGAAAGGCTGCAGTAAGCCAGACCACATTAGAACAGGTATAGGAACTTATAGGATAGAATAAATAAGGCTAAACATTTTGTTATGGCCCATTCACACTAGAAGCGCTTTTATGAGTGTTTTGCGATTGAAAACCGTTTTTTAAAATTGCTCCTATTCACTTTCATAAAAATGAATGCGATTGTGAAATCGTGGTGATTTTACCGCAATTTTAATGAAAGTGAATGAAACTGATTTTTAAAAGCCGCTAATCAATCGCAAAACGCGCAAAAAAGCGCTTCTAGTGTGAATGGGCCCTTACAGAGTCTCGTTAAGACTAGACCAACTCCCCATGGGAGATTCTCGGTGTTACCATTATTCTTTACAAAAGTAATCATGCCGACCTCCCTAGTTGCTTGCAAGCTATTGTGGCAGTTGGTCTGTGCAACTACTGTACAGTAAGTGCTTTTGTAAATAAAACTCTGAGAATAAGGAAATGGACTGTACCTACTGTGAGTGACTGCAACATAGGAGAAAAGTAATTTATAGTGCATTTTACTCTGAGTAATGTACATTTATACGTATGCATTTAAGTTTTACACTTATTTTGCAAAATGTGTCTTTTGAGGTCATTATAAATCGGCAGTGCTTTTATTTTTTATAAAACCTTCTTAATTTCAAATGTATTTTTTTTCCCATAGTTGCCGATGGAAGATGACATTGACCTCAGTGACGTAGATCTTGATGACTTTGATAAAGATGAACTGTGAAATGACACTATATGACCTCCCTGTTGTATTGTTACATCCCACTTCTTGGAGGAACTCTCACAGCTTGTGGTCATCTGACCAACCGGCGCAGCGGTTGGCAACGGCGTCCTTTTAATCCAAGAGACACTCGTGCCCTCGGGCGTTCCTCTCGGGAGAACACTGAAAAATTCTATGAATTGTTGTAACAGTGAATTTCATCGTATGGGGTTTAGATTTTGCGGGGAGCTGATGCTTTGGTTTTGAAGGTTGGGGAGGGATGATATGCGTGTGTTTGTAAAGGAAATGTTGCTGGCGCCCTTTTGGCATTATGGTAATTTAAGAAGAAGAAGGAAAGAGCGATGTTGTCTAAATATTTCCTCAGTTGATGCTGCAATTTTTATTTTGTTTTACATATTTTATGTTGGGGGTATTTTCATCTGCATATTGATCAGCTTGATTCAGTTTCCAAATAAAATATTTTTTGACATATTGCTTGTTTTGTTTTAAGGGCTTCGATGGCATTCATCCAGCATTTATTCAGATAAAAGGGTTTCCAAGAAAAGTTTCCCTCTTCTTCCCCAGACACAACATTTCTGACCTCTGATTTGATTTACTTTAAAGTAAAGCCGGATTTTGAATAATATACTTTCCATAATGTTTTGTTTTGTGGTGCTGTGACATATGCCACAGCACCATCCTCCAGCACAACCCTAAATACTTAATCTACCTGCATAACATGTATTGCACTGTCCACGTTTTGATTTCAGTGACTTTTTTCAGGGGTCTAGTCCTGGGAAAAAAAAGGTGTGGACTCACCCCAAAAACGCCTGCGCTATGCGTGGCATGCCAAAAAATGGGTGTGGTCAAGCATACCGTGGACGTGGTCATGGGTAGGACCAAATATACATGACCTTAGCAGTAATGTTAAAGAGAACCTGTACTGAGTAAAATTATTTAAAATAAACACATGAGGTAACTTCACATGAACATTACATAGTTACCTTGCATCAGTTCCTCTCAGAAACTCACCATTTTCTTCTTACAGTGATCCCTTCCAGTTCTGACAACATTTTGTCAGAACTGAAATATATCAGTTGCTGTCAGTTATATATCAGTTGCTGTCAGTTATAGCTGAGAGGAGAACTGATGTGTCCATGTTTCCCTATGGCTCAAGTGGGCGATGTTACAGTTGAACTGTGTGCTGACCAGAAAGCTGTTATGGGGTAATAGCCATTTTCAAAATGGAGGACGGAGAATTCCATTGATCACGTGGGCAAACAGGATGCGGGAGAGGAAAAAGAGATTGAGGAGTAGACTACACAGGAGGTAAGTATGACTTGTGTATGTTTATTTTGACTTTTAATTTTCAGTTCAGGTTTTCTTTAAAGGTCTGCCGGGGAACTTTAAGCTCTGCCATAGTGTCCCCCCCAAAAATAGATGTAATCTGACAGCATTTCACCAAAAAGACAAGTAATCTGGTAGAAGTTCCTCCAAAATACAGATTATATGGCAGTGGTTCCCCCAAAATAGACAATGTGGCAGCAGCAGTTCCCCCAACATATACATAATTTGGAAGCAGTTCCCCAAAATACGTGAAACCTGGCAGCGGATCACCCACAATACACGTAACACCCAAAATACATATACCGGTAATCTGGCAGCAGTGGTCCCCCAAACATACACAATCTGGCAGCAGTTCCCCAAAATACATGTAATCTGGCACCAGCCAATCCCCTAACCTACACATAATCTGGCAGCTGTTCCCCAACATACACTTAGTCTGTTAACAGTGGTTCCACAAAAATGCAGATAATCTGACAGCAGTTCCCCCAAAATAGGTACCCCCAGCATAGGTAGCCAGGTCTATAGGTGTCACCAGTATACGTAGCCATGAGTATTGTAGTCCCCAGTATATGTAGCCAGAGGTATAGGTGCCCAGTATATGTAGTCAGGGGTATAGCAGTCCCCAGTATATGTAGCCAGAGGTATAGGTTCCCAGTATATGTAGCCACGGGTATAGGTGCCCAGTATATGTAGTCAGGAGTATAGTAGCCAGAGGTATATGTCCCCAGTATATGTAGCCAGGGGTATAGGTTCCCCAGTATAAGTAGCCATGAGTATAGTAGTCCCCAGTATATGTAGCCAGAGGTATAGGTGCCTAGTATATGTAGCCAGGGGTATAGTAGTCCCCAGTATATGTAGTCAGGGGTATATATCCCCAGAATAGGTAGCCAGGTGTCCCCGCAGCAGGAGGGGAGCAGCGCAGTAAAGGGGAGCTGTGGGCACAGCGGTGGGGAAGGGGGCATGTCTCCCCCCCTCCCTCACCTTCTTCACTCTCCCCTCCAGAACTAAAATGTGCGGGCGGCTGGCAGCGGGCGGGACTTACCTCTTCCTCGTTCCAGCGCGAGAGGGAGCACTCCACTGCCGTTAGTCTGGTCTCGTCTAGACCAGAGCAGCGGCACGCAGATCTTACCCGGCGCTCGGATCGAGGAAGAGGTAAGTCCCGCCCGCTGTCAGCCGCTGCAAATTTTAGTTCTGGAGGGGAGAGCATAAGAGGGGGAGCCCCAAGGTGAGGGAAGGGGGGAGCCGTCTCCCTCCACACATGCCAGGGTTGACGACGTCCACCCTCTGAAAAAAAGCAGGCACCCCCGCATTCACGCCCGACTCGACCCCTGACTTTTATATAGTAAATAAAGAGAATTCTGTTTCAGGCATTTGCCATCTTAATGCCCTCTGGGTGAAGCCAATACTGATGTAATTTCCTCCCTTACTCTGGGAGGAGGGTGGCCAATGCAAACACAGTCTTCAGACATTCCCACCCAGCTCTACAATAGAAAGTACATTGTCATTGTGTGACTGTTTAGCTTGAGAAGCATGAGAAATATAAGCCAATAAGAGATGAACAGAGATGTGGGAGGGGAAAACGAGGGAAAGAGGCTTCAGCCAATCAGGCTGCATTAGTTAAGTCTGAGGGGATAGTAAGGAAGCAAAAAAAAAAAAAAAAAAGACAACCCAGCATGCCCTGCAACTTCCTTTGTGCAGCAGATGAACCAAATAAGAGCCACAGAAACTGGGGAAAGATGATTTATGGAGAAGAAAAGTAATAGTGATTTTAACTTTTGGATTGCCTGGCTAGCATCTTTACTTGTTTACCAGATAAAAATAAAGAATTGATTTTATGCCCGACAGTTACACTTTAAAGAAAAAAACTTGCCTGTTAATTATCATGCAGGTCAGTAACATCCGTTGAGTTATCGCAACAGACATTCCCATTTCCAGTGCAAACCCTCGGCCGAAGCAGTCATTCGGAGCTGTCTCTGCCCAGAATGCAGCATGTGTACAGCAGCCCCCACAGTGTTCAGCAATCTTCCAAACAACCTTGTGCTCCTACTTACCTGGCCGATGCTCGCTCATGTGTCGCCCCATCATCCTTCTTATCCTCTCCACTGAGCAGCAGAAGCTGCTCGGCTATGGGCAAAGGGTGTGTCTGTACAGTGCTCATGCACTATGATGTCGCCAGATGATTGGAGCTTCTGTGTGGTGGGTGGAGAGGAGGGGGGCGGGGCACATGTGCAATAAAACAACCAAGCACTGTGGTATACATATACAATACTTTATTTCCATTACAGGCAGAGATTCTCTACCTACCAAGCATAGGGAAATGTTCACATAACATAATTTACATATTATAAATACTGTGCAGCTAAGTCTCTGTAATGGGCGGGGACAGTGATCACAGGGTTTTCTGGCTTTTTTACAGAGAGTGATTACAGATCAGAGGAGGATTGTACCCCTCCCCTCCACAACAGGCTAGACAGTGTAACAAGACGGATGGTCACTACAGAATTCACTATTCTCTGCAGGTTCTGGACCGTGCAGGTGCCTCAGCACTACGAGTCAAAGTCCAGGCTGCCCAGGTCAATCTTGAAACAGACGTATGGGTAATATTCCTGGGTGCTCAGCTGTAAGCCAGGGATGTCCATGTTCACCTGTGAACACATCAGCTGCAGTTACTACACAAACCTTATCATGAAAAAGAGTGTGCATGAATTAAAGGTTATTTGTACATTGATGAAAAAAGGCTGTTGTGGCCTCTGCTTCATACATGTTACATTACGATCACCCTTTCATTCTCTTTTTTTTTTTTTTTTTTTATAGGAATTGAGAGGGATACGTAGTCTCCCATAATTATTCCTTTTAACCACTTCAGCCCTCAGTCGTTTTCACTTTATGCATCCGAGCAATGTTCACCTCCCATTCATTAGCCTATAACTTTATCACTACAATGAACTGATCTATATCTCGTTTTTTTCACCACCAATTAGGCTTTCTTTGGGGGGTACATTTTGCTAAGAGCCACTTTACTGTAAATGCATTTTAACAGGAAGAATAAGAAAAAAAATGAAAAAAAGCATTATTTCTCAGTTTTCGGCCATTATAGTTTTAAAATAATACATGCCTCCATAATTAAAACCCACGTATTGTATTTGTCCCGGTTATTACAGCGTTTAAATTATGTCCCTATCACAATGTATGGCGACAATATTTTATTTGAAAATAAAAGTGCCTTTTTTCCGTTTTGCAACCATCACTATTTACAAGCTTATAATAAAAAAATAGAAATATTTCATCTTTACATAGATATTTAAAAAGTTTGGACCCTTAGGTAAATATTTTTTTTTTTTTTAATTAAACATTTTATGTGGGTATTTTTGGGAGGGTGGGATGGAAATAATATATAATTTATTTATTTTTTGTAAATAAATGTGTATTTTTATTTAATTTTTTGACATTTGGATGTAGTTTTACTTTTTGGCCACAAGATGGCAGCCATGAGTTTATTTACAATGACGTCACTCTAAGCGTAACATGTACGCTTAGGGGGACGTAGGAAGAAGAAAAAACAAATCTTCAGAGAGAAGCTGTCGCTTTTTCTGCGGGGGAGAGGAATCAGTGATCTGGCACCATGGCCCGATTTACTGATTCCCTGGCTAACGAACTGCGGGCCGGGAGCGCGCGTGCACGTGTGCGATCGGCCACGGGAGCGCACATGGCCTCCTGGACGTAGCTTCTACATCCAGGAGGCGAAAGTAGTTAAACAATGCAAGTTGCCTAGCTGGACTGCTAATATTATGCTTCTAAAGCAGGGGTGTCAAACTCAATCACTTAAAGGGCCACAATCTACAATGTAGTTTAAAGAGAGCATGAGGTGGGCTAAAAAAAAAGAAAAAATAGGCTACTTGATTCGCAGGGCTAAGCGTATCAGGTAGCTGCAAAAAACGCTGCGCCCCGCCGCTCCTGTGGGCCGCACTGATCCACTTTCACTTGCATGACCTATTGGTCACAACGTTGCAAGGAGAGACTGTGTGTCTCTCACAGCGTACGGGGGAGCAGCATGGGGTGCGGCCAGGAGAAAGCTGCCCAATGGCAGCTCTGGAAACCCTGCAGGAATGCCCCCGGCGGGTGTTTTGAAAAGGGAATCCCTCTCCTTGTGTTTACCTCAGAGATAGCAACAAATATTGTCGCTAATCTCGGGGGAGCTATAGCGTGGGGGTGGGGGGGCAGAGAGGGGCGTCTGGGGGACACAGAGGCATGTCATGAGGCAGAGAACATACCTCTGTGTCCCATCTGCCCATCTTGCGTTCACTTTAAGTCACGGGCCTAATTGTATATTAAGATTTAACTTTTTGCGTACCGACGCAGTTTAAATCTACGGCGGGCGGGCGGGTGGTGCTGCGGTTTTGACCGGACGTAAACTCTACGTCACATTCACTGCGTGTTCCCGCCGCTCTCTACCTGCCGCAATGTGCTGCCCTGCCGCCTCTATGACGGCAGAGCACTGTGAGCCGGGCAGGAGCCGTTTTAATTGGCTCCTGGCCCTGTCATTACTGTAAGCCAATCACATTGGCTTACATTGAGTGACAGGGTCAGGAGCCAATGAAAGCGGCTCCTGACCGGCGCACAGCGCTCTGCCGTCATAGAGATGGCAGAGAGAGCAGCCTGCGGCGGGGACAGAGCGGCGTGGCGGATTATTGTGGCCATTCGTCGGAATGCGGCGTTTTAGCGTACCAGGAGCCTCTGGTCCTTAAGGGGGCAGAGGCTGCTGGTACCGAAGTGGTTAACATTTATTGAGGTGTCAAAGTGGTGTACTATAGTGACCATGGGGGGCATAGATCCCTAATCCTCCCCCTCCCTCAGAGTAGCCCAATGAGCAATATAATATTTACCTGCTCTAGTGCTCCTTCGGGTCTCCTTTGAAGTTACTGACAGACACATATTCTATGCTGCATACCTCTGTCTCTGCATGTCACGTGATCAGGAGCTAGAGTTATAGAAGTATAAAGTGTGCAGCTGCTGGGAACAACAGAAGAGACACAACGCAGCGCTGGAGCAGGGAATATTACACTGCTCCACTACTTTGTTAGGTGGGGAAAGGGTGTCTGTGGGAAAGGTGTGTGTTTTTTTTTTTATCAGTACACAGGGGGATTTAAATCCCAGATGGGGTGC
This sequence comes from Hyperolius riggenbachi, assembly GCF_040937935.1. Taxonomy (NCBI): domain Eukaryota; kingdom Metazoa; phylum Chordata; class Amphibia; order Anura; family Hyperoliidae; genus Hyperolius; species Hyperolius riggenbachi. Next base: position 92,446,298 of record NC_090649.1, read on the forward strand.
ACATTCTAATTTTGCAGGGGGATTCCATGGAAAATTGCTACACCCAGACTCAAACTGCCAATGTTCCAACCAGAGACACTCATCCTCTGGATGGGAAGTCAGTGTACTGTGGTTCACTGGTTACAGTGACGCACATTTGAAGCTCTCAAGGGCCACATAAAATAGCAAGTAGGGCCACATTCGGCCCACTGGCCTTGGGTTTGACACCTGTGCTCTAACGCTATATACACACATCAGATAAATGTTGTTTAAAACAAATGACAGATGGCATATCGGACGACAGTCGTTATAAATAATGTAACCGAAAGATGTTAGACTACCACGAGCGACCACTATTTGGTATTCTGCCCGATCCAACTGGTGGAACATTTGCGACGAATTTTGGGCAGATATCATGCTGTCGGCCACATGTCTACAATGTCGTTCAAACAACATTGATTCAGGGCATGCATGCTTGTGTGGTGAAATGCCACTTGCGCACTGAAAAGTTTTAATTACTTTTTTGGAATATCGTTGTGTGTGAATGTCATTTAAACTACTAGTAATTTTTTTTTTGCAGTAAATGTATTCTGAAATCTAGGACCGAATTGCAACAGTGTTGAAAAGTCTCACCATGTGTTTCGGGTGTGATGCATACAGTGAAACAAATGGTACACAAATATGCTTCACTGCAACTGTGATCGCACATGTCGTTCAGTAAACGAACAGCATGCTGCAAGTCAATCAGATGGAATCTGACGCACCACGCCACTAACGTGCAGATGTGAATGTGTCTTTGCAATATGTGATTATCTTGTCTGTTGCACCATCAGATGCAGTGTGAAAGTATATTTAGTTAAACGTTAATGTTTCCTCTTCACTCTTTGTGAACGCTACATTTATTTGGCTTTCCAGAGTATAAATGTGTATTTCCAGTTAGACCTCTTTGGTCTTTCATACCTCCCACATGCACCCTTCTGATCCATACTTACATCCTTAACGTTGGCAGCAGCTGCCTCATCCAAGTGTCTGAAAATGGCATTGAGTACATCTCGCAATCGCTTCATGGATTTTTTGTTGGGCTGCAATATCACTGCCTGGAAATTCACTGGCAAGCCGTACCTGAGACACAAAACAGTTCAGAGGGGTTTGCATTACATTGTGAGACGTAAGCAATTCTACTTGGGGGGCTGATTTACCTCAAGAACTTCTATCATGAAATAAACATATACAATATACTGTATATGTGCGCTGAATACTCAATGACACAGGAAGATGGATGACAGTGACATCCCCTGAGGACAAGCGATCCATTTCCCTGCAGGTTGGTATACATGACGTCATGCGATGGGCGCAAACGAGAGTTCAAGGGATCGTGGTACTTTGCATGGGAGTCATCAGGGTTTTTAAAGGGAACCTAAACTGAGAAGTTTATGGATTTTTCCTTTTAAAATAATACCAGTTGGCTGACTCTCCTGCTGATCCTGTGTCTCTTAAAGGACACCCGAAACGAAAATAAACTAATGAAAGAAAAGATTGTATCTATCTTCCTTCTCCTAAAAATGACTTTTTAAGATATTCCACAGTTTTATTTTATGTTTAAATCTACTTTTTAAGTTTTAACTGTTTTATTGTTTTTTCTCAATGTGTCATTGAAATATGCCAGAGCTAGAATCCATGAACCATTGACCCTTTTTCTCTCTTTCCTGCTTTCAGAAGCCATTTTCTGCTAGGAAATTGTTTTATAGTTGGAATTTCTTATCAGCGAGGGTCACACCGTAGTCACTTCCTGTCTGGACTGAGTCAGCCACTTACATACCTGATATTTAACTCTTTCAGGCAAAGAAAGAAAAAAAAAAGGAACACAGCATAGTTATTAGTTTGCTTGGCACTGTACATACCCATGTCTATCTCATCATGTCACACGTCACCTTGGGTATCTTTTAATACTTTTAGCCACAGCCCGTGAACAAGCATGCAGATCAGGTGCTATGATTACTGTACTGGATTAGCTGCATGCTTGTTTCAGGTGTGTGATTCAGCCACTACTGCAGCCAAAGAGATCAGCAGCACTGTCAAGCAACTTGTATTGTTTAAAAGGAAACATCCATATCCCTTTCAGTTAAGGTTCCCTTTAAAGATCAGTTCTGCCATGGCGGTTGTTGTAGCCATGTTGTTGCAAGCATCATTCGTGTAATCTGTGTGCCTATCGTCGCAAGATTGCAGAAATTTCCCCAGAAAGATCATCGGCAAAATCGGGTAGTGGGTATGGGCCTTATTCCTATGGGGATGGGGAATATATTTGGACATCACTGGAGAGAAGAGGGTGAGGGAGTTGCTGTAAGGAGAGGTATGATGTCACCATCATGGGATGCATAAGAAACGTGTATACCGATCTTCTGTCTTTCCTCTCACCTGAGGACAGATTCCACAAACACCCGCAGGGCTTTTATATGGATCCAGGCAATGAAGGCTTCACTGAAGTTCACTTTCAACCAGCGCAGGAGAGGGCCCTGCAAAACAAAATCTAATCTCAGTGCAGAGCATTGGACTGAAAACTCGCTCAGCAGCTGTGCCTCATTTCTCACGTTAAAATGTGTCCCTGGAAATGTCCTTGGCTTTTAACACTGATCAGCTTCTCAGTAAGGGCTCGTTCACACTGCAGGTGTTTTCTCAATTTTTTTTACCCGCGTGCGCTTTTTAAAGACGCCCCCTGATCGCTTATGCATTGAATGTTTATGAGAGTATTCATATCAGCGCGGGTCATGCGCTGGGCGGACAGCAAAGCGGTGTGCAGACCATTTTCGGGGCGATTCCGCCTTAATGGAAGGTATAGGAAAAACCGCAAAACGCTCACAAAATCGCTTTGGGCAGCGATTACGTTCTCGTTTTTAAGAATAAATACATTGTATTTTTTATTTTCCGGGGTCAAAGAGTTCACTTCCTGACTTGCGTCAGGGAGTGAATTAAAAAACCGCTGGGGAAAAGCGTTTAGAGCGCTTTTTTGCACAAAAACTAATCGCCCACCCAAGCACCGGGAGGAGAAAAAAACATCCCAAAACGGCCAACGCGAATGGCCAAGTGAGCAGAACGCAATGTGAATGAGGCCTAAAGGTGGTGAGGGTAATAGCGCAAAACAGTAGCACTTAGCGATACCGTTTTGTGTGGGTGATTTTACCGCGATTAGCACGGTAAAATCATTGTACACTCCTGCGGTTCCCAATGATTGCAATCAGCGATTTAATAAGCACTGTACCGAATCGCTCTAGAATGGTGCCAAAATGCTGCAGGTAACACGTTTCACGATTGCCGTTAATTACGAAACACCCGCAATCAGCAGCAATCGTGGCAGTGAGTTCACTGCCATTAGGTTTCTATTGTACCAGCGATTCAGCAATTAGCAGGTGATTCTTCCGTGATTAGTGGGAATCATCTGCTAATCGCCCTAGTGACAACGGGCCCTAAATTCTGAAGCCTCAAATATGCAAATACAGAACTAGTGTTGGGTATTACAGACTCTCTATTCGATGGAAGGAAGATTGCTTCATATCTCACGAGTCCAATGAGAAACTGAACATTAGGAATGAGCAAGATCGATTTCACAAAAAGCATAATCATCCTGGAGTGAGTGGGGGGTCCCAGCTGTGAAAGCAGGAGTTAAAGGCAACCACATTTTTCCTGGTTTCTAATAGCTATAGGAGCTGCCATGTCCCCCCCCCCCCTCCCCTTCTAGCTGCCCATTATTTATCTAGGGGAAGGTGTGAAGATAGAATCTGTGACTTCTGTAAACCTTTTGAAGCACAGTATTCTATCTACCCACCCCCTGTTGATTAAAGCTATTGTTTGCTCTCTGCTAATGTGCAGAATAAAATAATGACATCAGCCCTTGCCTGAAACATCGGGCAATCCGTGGAAATAGGGTAGTAAAACGGTCTGCTCAACTTTTCAATGTAAAAAGAAGAGGTAAAATGTCATTTTTAGCCACACCGTTGGCATGCATATTTAATGTGCTATTGAGATGCCTTGGGTGCTAAAAATGGTGCTTGGTTTACTTTAAGTCACCTAGGCCACTGACCCTCTTCTGATGCGCTCCACGATGCTCTTCATCTTCCGTGTTCTAAACCAGAACTTCCGCTGTGAAGGTGGAAGTGTCAGAACATGGAGAGCAGCGTGGAGCGCATCAGAAAGCAGGCGGTGGCCTAGGTCAGTTAACCCCTGCTTATACACCCCGAATGAAGCACACTGCAGGACGATTTCGCTTTTTACAAGACCAATCTCACTCATCCCTACAGAACCTGACTGCAAACTGTACATGAGTGTTCAGGGCCGGATTTGTAATCTTTACCGCCCTAGGCCACTGTCAACGGCCGCCCCCCTGCAGTATAGGTAGCCAGATAACTCCTCCCCCTTTCCCTCTAGTATAGGTAGCTAGGTGACTCCCTTAATCCTTCCCTTTTCGGCTCCCACCTTTCAGTATAAGTAGCCAGCTCTCCTCCGCACCACAGTAGCCATCAGTGTCACCTCTCCACTCGTCTCCAGCGCAGAAGCTTCCTCTTCCCCTCAGTCTCCATCAGCCTCTGGTGTACACATGTCCCTCCAACCAGCATCTCTCACTTGTGACTTGCCAGCATGTTACCAGCGTGTCAGACGGGAAGAGGAAGCTTCTACACTGGAGACGAGCGGAGATGTGAGTGACTGGCGGCTACCATTCCACATCCTCCACTTGTAACTCTGCAATACTGCCCAAGTCCATAGCAGCCAGCCACAACGCCAACGTGCAGAGTGAGCAGGGTGGCCGGTGCACAGGTGGCTGGCAGCAGAGTACCGCGACAGGCGCTCGCCTGATCTCCCTGCACTGCAGAATTTGCAAGCTTGCAAATGCTGCAACAGTTTAGCCTCCTGCCTTGGTGCCCTTGCTCCTGTGGTTCCCTAGGCCATGGCCTTGGTGGCCTTGGCCTAAATCCGGCCCTGTGAGTGTTGTCTGGTCATCTATACACAACCTGCATACATCTGTGCCCATTACTCACATACTGCTGCTTCTTATCTGCCTCCAGCTTAATGATTTCATCCTTCTCAGACTGAAGCTCTTTCTCATTGAAGTAGAACTCTCGCACATTGAACCTGGCAGAGCAGAAATGCAGAGATGTCATTAAGTGCAGTATGACTTTGCATTGACTTTTATAGGAGTTGGTGGGGTTAATTCACGTTTCATTCATTTATTAAAAGGGAACAAAAATATCTGAAAATAAATACTTATGAATATTCTAGATTTCCCATCTGCAGGTGGCAGTAACATGTCTACCTTAGCAGTAACATACTACCTAAACTGGGGGCCACTATACTGGGGGCAGCTAAACTGTGGGCCACTATACTACCTAAACTGGGGGCCACTATACTGGGGGCAGCTAAACTGGGGGCCACTATACTACCTAAACTGGGGGCCACTATACTGGGGCAGCTAAACTGGGGGCCACTATACTACCTAAACTGGAGGCCACTATACTGGGGGCAGCTAAACTGGGGGCAACTATACTACCTAAACTGGAGGCCACTATACTACCTAAACTGGGGGCCACTATACTACCTAAACTGGGGGTCACTATACTACCTAAACTTGGGGCCACTATACTAGCTATACTGGGGCCACTATACTGGGGGCAGCTAAACGGGGGGCCACTATACTACCTAAACTGGGGGCCACTATACTACCTAAACTGGGGGCCACTATACTGGGGGCAGCTAAACTGGGGGCCACTATACTGGGGGCAGCTAAACTGGGGGCCACTATACTGGGGGCAGCTAAACGGGGGGCCACTATACTACCTAAACTGGGGGCCACTATACTACCTAAACTGGGGGCCACTATACTATGTAAACTGGGGGCCACTATACTACCTAAACTTGGGGTCACTATACTAGCTATACTGGGCGCAACTATGGGGGCCACTATATTACCTATACTGGGGGGGGGGGGGGCACCATACCAGCCTCAATGGAGGCTACACTGGGGGCAACTATACTATCTAAACTGTGGGCCACTATACTACCTATACTGGAAGGCAGCTGTACGGGGCCACTATACTAGCTACACTGGGGGCAGCAGCTATGCTGCCTATCCTGGGGGCAACTATACTAGCTATATTGGGGCAACTATAGTACCTTCTCTGGGGGCAACTAGCTACCCATACTGGGGGCAACTGCTAGCTACCTATACTGGGGGCAGTGGTGGCACCGGGGGGGGGGGGGTGCTTTGGGTGCTGAAGCACCCCCTAAAATTCTCCAAGCATCCCTCAGCGTGAACTGACTTTCGGCATCTAATAGATGCCGTGTCAGATCACTGCAGCGGCAGAGCAGGGCTATAGTAAAATGTCTGAAGCCCTGCTCTGGAGACTTTGGGAGTTTCAGTTGCTGGCTGCAGAGGATCGAGGGAGCTGCGCACCGGACGAAAGGACGGAACAGGAGCTCTGCTGCAGGTGAGTACATATTTTTTTTTTAATTTATATTAGCAGCCAGGGGTAGCGTTTATGTTCTGGCCAGGTCTGTTACACGATTGAAGTGTTTTCTGGACTGGTCTGCCACACGTTTGCATGTATTTTCTGGTCAAATCTGCTACATGATTGCATGTATTTTCTGGGCAAATTTGCCGACATGATTGCATGTATTTTCTGGGCAAATCTGCTGACATGATTGCATGTATTTTCTAGGCAAATCTGCCGACATGATTACATGTATTTTCTAGGCAAATCTGCCGACATGATTGAACGTATTCTCTGGGCAAATCTGCACACATTACATTTATTTTCTTGAGAAAACCTGCACAAGTATATGAATTTTCTGGGGAAAGGGTCACCAAAACTTGGGTCCACTGTCTTTGCGTTGCACTTTTAAAGGGAACCCGAGGTGAGAATAATATTGAGGCTGCCATAGTTATCTCCTTTTAAGCAATATCAGTTGCCTGGCTGCCGTGCTGGTCCTCTGCCTCTAATTCTTTCAACCATAGACCCTGAACAAGCATGCTTGTTTCTGGTGTGATTCAGTTCTCTACTGCAGCCAAATAGATCAGCAGGGCAACTAGTATTGTTTAAAAGGAAATAAATATGGCAGCCTCCATATCACTCTCATCCGGGTTCACGTTAAATTACAGTTAGCTCTGCCCTCATCCGGTCATGGCCACGCCCATTTTTTTGCTGCATGTTTTTTGCCCCTTTACTTTTTTGGGGGGGGGATGGGGTGTCGTATAATACCCAGCACCGGGTGTCAAATGCCCTAGGTACACCACTGCCTCTTGCCCAAAGAAACGAAATTAGCGAGGGTGCCAGGGAGGGTTCCTCCAAGTACGCAGGCAGTGCTGGGGTTCTTATCACTGCAAAGTGAGTAAATACTATGGCACATGTAATAGTGAACTTAAGGTCAAAATGATCCTTCCTCTGGTTTAGTTAGATCATATTTATGGGTGAACAGGGAAGCCTGACGGCCATTTCGCACCATAGGGCGGCCTGATGGCCGTTTCACACCCTGGGGAAGCCTAACTGCCTTTTCGCATCATTCAGCTTCCGAGGCTGTATAGGCACAAAACAGCCATCAGGCTTCCCTGGTCACCCATCACCCACCATCCACCTATGCTGGTATGTCCGTTATTGTTGCTTGAAAATACATTTGCAGTTTGTTAAAGGGGAACTGTAACCAAAATAATCATTAATAAAATTGTTGTTTTTTTTTAACAATATTCATTTATAAATTATTCAGTTAGTGTTTGCCCATTGTAAAATAATCTGATCTAGAAGCAGATCAGATGTTTCTGACTGAACTCTGACTGGCTTAGCCGCATGCTTGTTTCAGGTGTGTGATTTAGACACTACTGATGCATGAAAGATCAGCAGAACAGCCAGCATTATTTCAAAGGAAATAAATATGGCAGCCTCCATATCCCTCGCACTTAAAGTGGATCCGAGATGAAAAACGAACTATGACAGGTAACTTGTCTATATATATATTATCTAAAGTTTAAATAGTTTACACAACAATCCAGCTGCAAACAGCTTCAACTGTTTATGTTTATTTATTTCTGTGATACAATGAGAGCGGCCATATTCTGTCTTCATTACACACAGGCAAGCTGATCTGCATCTCCAGCCCTCAGCTCACTCCCCCCTCCTCCTCCCTCCTTCCCTCTGCCTCTGAAATCTCTGGCTAGTAACCTCCTCCTCCTCCTGCCCAGACTGAGCTCCCATAAGCCCTTGCTACATGGAGTGCCAAGGCACTTTGAGCTGTGAGTGAGGCTTGTTTAGTTTATAGGGAACTAGCTGATTGCCCGGCGTTGCCCTGGTATGTATTTGGCTGGTGTTGGCTCCGTATACTTTTTCTAACCCTAACACACAATTACTCAATGACCAAGTTTGTGAGCTTTGCTGTCTTTGGTATCAATAATTTGCATTGAAAGGAAAAAAATCTGAGTGGCTGTTTGTGGCTCCACCCCCTTTTCTGAATTTGAACCCCAGTCACCCAATAACCAACTGTACCAGGTTTGTGCCATTAACAGTGCAAGAATGGCAGCAATTAAATATTCCCCTTGAAAAGCAATAGGTGAAGTTTGTAGTTGTGTAGGCTCCACCCACTTTTCTGAATATTAATCCCAGTCACCCAGTGACCAACTGTGCAAAGTTTAACCACTTCAGCCTACAGCTTCGAAAATCTTATGCATCCAAGCAATGTTCACCTCCCATTCATTCGCTAATAACTTTATCGCTACTTATCAAAATTAATTGATCTATATCTCGTTTTTTCCGCCACTAATTAGGCTTTCTTTAGGTAGTACATTTTGCTAAGAGCCACTTTACTGTAAATACATTTTAACAGGAAGATTAAGATAGAAATGGAAAAAAAACATTATTTCTCAGTTTTTAGCCATTATAGTTTAAAATTAATACATGCTACAGTAATTAAAACCCATGCATTTTATGTGCCCATTTGTCCCGCTTATTACACCATTTAAATTACGTCCCTATCACAATTTATGGCGCCGATATTTTATTTAGAAATAAAGGTGCATTTTTTCAATTTGCGTCGATCACTATTTACAAGCTTATAATTTTAAAAAATGTAATAAGATACTCTCTTGACATGTATATTTAAAAAGTTCAGACCCTTAGGTAACTATTTATGTAGTTTTTTTTTTTTTAATTGTAATTTTTTTTATTATTTTTTTTAATACAAAAATGTATTTGGGTAATTTTAGTTTGGGAGGTAAATAGCCAATTTTAGATGTAAAATAATGTATTTTTTATTCAATACAGGTATGTGGGTGCAGTTTACTATTTGGCCACAAGATGGCCACATTCAAAAAGTTCCTAGATGCGAACGATGTCGCATCTAGGAACTAAAATGAAGAGAAGTTGTTTCCTGGGGGCAGAAATACCACGCTCTCTGATGAGAAAGCGTCGGTATTTCTGCCGGGGACTTGGATCGGTGAATGGGAATTATATTCCCATTCACTGATCGGGGGGGCAGCGGGAGGTAGCGGGGGCGCGCGCGGGCGCGCGCCCGATCGCGCGCAACACACGGCTGCAGCACCACTGCCTATCTGGACGGATATATGCGTCCAGATATGGCGAAGTGGTTAAGAACCCTGCCATTAACAGTGTAAGAATGGCTGCAGTTTACATTTTCCCAGTGAAATTTGTATTTGTCTCCACCCACTGATGATCCGGCATTGCCCGGGAATGTATTTGACTGGTGTTGGCTCCGCCCACTTTCTAACTCTAACGCACAAACACTAAAGGACTAAGTTTGGGAGCTTTGGGGTCCTTGGCATCAATAATTTGTATATTCCAATAGAAATTAAACAAATCAGATTGGCTGTTTGTGGCTTCACTCCCTCTCCAGCATTTGAACCCCAGTCTTCCAATGACCAACTGTAGCAGGTTTGAGGCCTCTGCTATTAACAGTGTAAAAAATGGCAGCAATTTAAATATTCCACTTGAAAATCAACAGGTGAATTTTGATTGGCTATTATAGGCTCCACCCACTTCCCTGAATATTAATTTGGGCAAAGTTTGGGAACCCTGCCATAAACAGTGTAAAAATGGCTGCAGTTTACACTTTCCCAGTGAAATTTGGTTTTGGCTCCACTCCCTGTTTGTAATAGGGACACACAGTCAATCAGTGACAAAGTTTGTGAGCTTTCGGGTCCTTGGCATCAATAATTTGTATTTTCACATGAAATGAAAGAAATCTGATTTACTGTTTGTGGCTCTGTCCCCTTTTCTGAATTTGAACCCCAGTGACCCAATTACCAACTGTACCAGGTTAGAGGCTTGTGCCATTAACAGTGCATGAATTGCAGCAATTTTAATATTCTCCTTGAAAAGCGACATGTAATTTCTGATTGGCATTTTTAGGCTCCACCCACTTTTCTGAATATTAATCCCAGTCACCCAGTAACCAGCTGTGCAAAGTTTGAGAACCCTGTCATTAACAGTGAAGAAAGGCTGCAGTTTACAATTTCCCAGAAAAAATCTGCTTTTAACTCCACCCACTTTTTGTAACCTTGACACGCAGTCAGTCAATGACCAAGTTTGTGAGCTTTTGGGTTCCTGGCATCAAAATTGTGTGAATGGAAGTAGTTTATCCAGCAAAGAAATCTGGCTGTTTTTGGCTCCACCCCTTTACTGAATTTGAACCCCAGACACTTAACGACCAACTGTACCAGGTTTGAGGCCTCTGCCATTAACAGTGTAAGAATGACTGCAGTTTCAATATTCCCCTTGAAAATCAATAGGTGAATTTTGATTGGCTCTTGTAGGCCCCATCTACTTTTCCAAATATGAATCCTAGTCACCCAGTGACCAACTGTGCAAAGTTTGAGAACCCTGCCAATAACAGTGTAAGAAAAGCTGCTGTTTACATTTTCCCATGAAAAAAGTTAGTTGTTTTTGGCTCCGCCCACTATTTGTAATCTTGACATACAGCCACTCAATGACCAATTTTATGAGCTTTGGGTCCTTGGCATCAATAAGTTGCATTTTACCATTGAAATTAAACAAATCTGATTGGCTGTTTTTGGCCCGCTCCCTTTTCAGAATTTAACCACTTCAGCCTACAGCTTCGAAAATCTTATGCATCCAAGCAATGTTCACCTCCCATTCATTCGCTAATAACTTTATCGCTACTTATCAAAATTAATTTATCTATATCTCGTTTTTTCCGCCACTAATTAGGCTTTCTTTAGGTAGTACATTTTGCTAAGAGCCACTTTACTGTAAATACATTTTAACAGGAAGATTAAGATAGAAATGGAAAAAAAACATTATTTCTCAGTTTTTAGCCATTATAGTTTAAAATTAATACATGCTACAGTAATTAAAACCCATGTATTTTATGTGCCCATTTGTCCCGCTTATTACACCATTTAAATTACGTCCCTATCACAATTTATGGCGCCGATATTTTATTTAGAAATAAAGGTGCATTTTTTCAATTTGCGTCGATCACTATTTACAAGCTTATAATTTTAAAAAATGTAATAAGATACTCTCTTGACATGTATATTTAAAAAGTTCAGACCCTTAGGTAACTATTTATGTAGTTTTTTTTTTTTAATTGTAATTTTTTTTATAATTTTTTTTAATACAAAAATGTATTTGGGTAATTTTAGTTTGGGAGGTAAATAGCCAATTTTAGATGTAAAATAATGTATTTTTTATTCAATTCAGGTATGTGGGTGCAGTTTACTATTTGGCCACAAGATGGCCACATTCAAAAAGTTCCTAGATGCGAACGATGTCGCATCTAGGAACTAAAATGAAGAGAAGTTGTTTCCTGGGGGCAGAAATACCACGCTCTCTGATGAGAAAGCGTCGGTATTTCTGCCGGGGACTTGGATCGGTGAATGGGAATTATATTCCCATTCACTGATCGGGGGGGCAGCGGGAGGCAGCGGGGGCGCGCGCGGGCGCGCGCCCGATCGCGCGCACCACACGGCTGCAGCACCACTGCCTATCTGGACGGATATATGCGTCCAGATATGGCGAAGTGGTTAAACCCAGTCTCCCAGTGACTGACTGTACCAGATTTGAGGCCTCTACCATTAAGAGTGTATGAATGGCAGCAATGTAAATATTCCCCTTGAAAATCAAAAGGTGAATTTTGATTGGCTGCTGTAGGCTCCACCCACTTTCCTGAATATTAGTCCCAGTCACCCAGTGGCCAACTGTGTCAAGTTTGAGAACCCTGCCAATAACAGAATGGCTGAAATCAATCTAACAAATCTGATTGGCTGTTTGTGGCTCCACCCCTTAAGTGAATTTGGACCCAGTCACCCAATGACTGACTGTATCAGGTTTGAGGCCTCTGCCATTAACAGTGTAAGAATGGTAGCAATGTGAATATTCCCCTTGAAAATCAATAGGTACATTTTGATTGGCTGTTGTAGGCTCTACCCACATTTCTGAATATTCATCCCAGTCCACCAGTGGCCAATTGTGTAAAATTTGGGAACCCTGCCATGTAAAAAAATTAGTTGTTGGCACCGCACACTTTTTCTAACCTTGACATACAGTCACTACTCAATTATCAAGTTTATCAGCTTTGGGGTCCTTGATATCAATACTTTGTATATTCCCATTGAAAAATAAACAAATCTGGCTGTTTGTGGCTCCGCCCCCTTTCTGAATTTGAACCCTAGTCCCCCAGTGACCAATTGTACCAGGTTTGAGGCATCTGCTATTAACAGTATAAGAGAATGGTAGCAGCTTAAATATTCTCTTTGAAAATCAAAAGGTGAATTTTTATTGGCCGTTGTAGGCTCCACCCACCTTCCAAAATCGTAATCTCATTCACCCAGTGACCAACTGTGCAAAGTTTGAGAACCCTGCCATTAACGGTGTAAGAATGGCTGCAGTTTATATTTTCCCAGTAAATGTTGTTTTTGGCTCCGCCCACTTTTTGTAACCTGGACACACAGTCACTCAATGACCAAGTTTGTAAGCTTTCAAGGTTCCTGGCATGAAAAATGTGGGAATGGAAGCAATTTATCCAGCAAGGAAATCTGATTGGCTGTTTGTGGCCCTGCCCCTTTAGTGAATTTGAACTTCAGTCACCCAATGACTGACTGTAGCAAGTTTGAAGCCTCTGTCATTAAAAGTGTAAGAAAGGCAGCAGTTTAAATATTCCCCTTGAAAATCAATAGGTGAATTTTGATTGGCTGTTGTAGGTTCCACCCACTTTCTTGAATCTAAATCGCATTCACCCAGTGACCAACTGTGGCAAGTTTGAGAACTCTGTGATTAACAGTCTAAGAATGGCTGCAGTTTATATTTTCCCATTTAAAATGAATGGCTGAAATTTGATTGGCTGTTTTATGCTCCGCCCTCTTTTCCTCTATTTGTAACCTCAGTCACCAAGTGACCCACTGTGCCAAGTGTGGGGACTCTGGCTTGAATACTGCGAGAATGGCAGCCTTTTCCATTTTTTCCATTGACTTGATTGGGTGAAATCTGATTTGCTGTTTGTAGCTCCGCCCACGTGTGCAGGGGGGCCGCGAGACCCCCAGAACATATCATCCCAGGTAGTAAGGGATCTGCATACCAAGTTTCGTTCAAATCGGTCAAGCAGTTTTCGAGTGATCGCGGCACATACACACACACACACACACATACACACACATACATCCGATTTTATATATATAGATTAGAGTATTAAAACGGAAAAAAAAAAAGTATTTGGTTTGAGGAAGGCCCTGTAAACTATATGTAAGGAACACAATTATGCAATGAGTAAAAGTTTATCTTGGATCCAATGTTAAGGTTTCCTATAAATTTCAGGGATCACCCTCCTATGGGTTGCTGATGATCAGGCTTTGGGAAACCATGTTGTGCAGCTTCATATGCAGTTTAATCATACCTCCCAACTTTCTGAGATGAGAAAGACACTTAAGCCACGCCCCTGCCACACCCCTGATCACGCCCCTAGTCACATGTACCATAAAGATTTCATAAGAAAAATATGTTGTTTTATAAATCAAACCACACTGGCCCTTTCTATCTTGGTGTATTTTCCTTCATGTTAACATTTGAAAATAAGAAATATATCAATTTAAAAGATGGAAATAAAGTTCAGAGGCAATTAAACACATTTTTCAGTCGAGAAATACTTATATTTACATAGAAAGAGGGACAAAGTCCTGAAAGAGGGACAAATGAGGAGGAAAGAGGGACTGAGGGACAGGGCACCCAAAGAGGGACTGTCCCTCCAAAAGAGGGACAGTTGGGACTTGGGAACTATGAGTTTAATGAACAAATAATTGACAAATCAGAACACAAAACGCTTACTTGTTTTCTCGAGCTTTTGCTTTAAATTCATCAATCACTTTTCTGAAGAGAGTCACAGTGAACAATCCTCCTTCTCCATCCTCTGCAATCATCCTGCAAAAACACAGGCAGCGCATTGAGCAAATGACTATAGCAGGACCATCCACAAGGCAACCTAGGCAAGTACCTGAGGCCTAGTGAGTGTCAAGGGGTCCACTTATCACCTTCTCTGACCTCTCTCCAGCTCAGCTTACCAAAAGGAGCACAAGGGAGAGCCACAGCTACTACGTTGCCATTTCATCTTAATCCATCTTTGTTAACAGCGCCAATTCATCAGTGATACAGACAGACTGGTGGTGTTGTGTATCCCTATATGTCCCCATACATCATGTGCATCATGGTGCATTTAGGATGGTGATTTAGGGTCATGCTGAATCCATTGCGTGTCATCACAGCAGACTATATTATCGCATCCCAACGTGTTGCAATATTTCTATGGTAGGTTTACATGGGGTGCGGTGTGCCGGATCCCGCCAGAGTAGCGCACAGCATGCTTTGCGTTTACCAGACAACTTGTGCGTTTACAGTGGCAGTGTTGCATACTTTAATTGTACTGTATGCTTCACCGTGCGGTGGCATCACATGTGTAACGGGTGATGCAACTTTTTGGCAGCACTGCATTGCGATCCTATCGCAATGTAACTTGCACAGTGTGAGAGGACCCCAAGAGGTCAGCACTTACCCCGCAGCTCAGCTACACGGAATTATGTATGACTGGGCTCTCTCTTCCTGCCTGACCCTCATTCCTTACGGCATATGCTCCAAATGAAAGTCAGAGAAGAATCTGTATTCACCTCCAGTTTGAATGATTTTAACCAACCCCTATCTTTCATGCCTACCAGGGGCGCCGCTAGCATGCAGGTGAGCCACGCCCCTGCTTGGGACCTCACATGAAGGGGGCCTCGCTCTGCTGCTGGCGGCAGGAGGGTGGGTGCAGCGGCGGGGGCCGGGGGGAGCGGGCAAGGCAAAGTTTCAACTCACCTGCCTTGATCCTGCACACAGCTTCTATCTTCTTCCTGTCCCGGGGTGCGGCGTCTGTCGCTATGGTAACAGCGCCCCCTGTGATGACATGTAGTTACGTAATCACAGGGGGTGCTGTTACCATAGCGACAGAGCTCTTACCGATGCAACAGACGCCGCATGCCGGGACAGGAAGAAGATAGAAGCTGTATGCAGGATAGAGGAAGCCAGGTGAGTTGAAACTTCACTATGCCCGCGCCCCCCGCCCTATGCTGGAGACACCTACCTATCTAACCTATACTGGGGCATGCATCTGCCTAACCTATACTGAGGGGTACCTACTGATCTAATCTATACTGGGGGCATCTACCTAACCTATACTGAGGGGTACCTACCGATCTAATCTATACTGGGGGCATGTACCAATCTAACCTATACTGAGGAGTACTTACATATCTAATCTATACTGGGGGCATCTACCTAACCTATACTGAGGGGTACCTACCTATCTAATCTATACTGGGGGCACCTACGTATCTAACCTATACTGGGGGCACCTACCTATCTAATCTATACTCGGGGCATCTACCTATCTAACCTATACTTAGGGGTACCTACCTATGTAATCTATACTGGGGTCATCTACCTATCTAACCTATACTGAGGGGTACCTACCTATCTAACCTATACTGCGGTCACCTACCTATCTAACTTATACTGGGGGCAACTATACGGGTCTCCGTGTGGGGGGGGGGGGCGCATTTTACACCCTTGCCGCAATTTAGCCTAGAAACTGCTAGTATTTTTGCTCCTCCCACATCATATTTTAGCCACGCCCATTTTTTTGCATTGTTTGGTGCTGGGGCTGCCCATTATTTCACTTGTTTCATGGATGGGGCCTCAAGTTATGGACTGCTTGGGCCCACCAAAACCTTAGCTGCACCCCTGATGCCTACAATGAGTTTTCTAAATTTGTTTACCTTAATAACTTATGAATGAAAACAAATAAAGAAAAAAGCAGTGGAAGAGAAGGGATCCTGGGGTACTGGAGAGAACTGAGAACACCGCACGAGAGATGCTGGCTAAGCTCTGCTGAGAGTACTTACACCAAGGCAGGAAAGGGCAGAAAATCTTGGGGAAACTGCCCATAGTGTGGCCATTTTCACTTTCTATATACAGTATTAGAGATGCACTTTTGGAATGCTCCCGGAAGCTACTAGATAATGTGTGGTACAGATCAGGATTATCCACCAGGAAACCTAGGCAGATGCTTGGGGCCTAGTGGGTGTCAAAGGGGCCCACCTGCCAACTTCTTTGATCTCTCTCCACTTCAGCTTACCAAAAGGACCACAAGAGGGCTCGAAATCTACTACCTCGCCTAGAGCCACATTACATCTTAATCCATCTCTGGAGTGATCACCACAGGCACTCTGTTCAGCATGGCTCATAGGTGAGCTTGGAAGAGGAGGGGAAGAGGGTGCAGGAAACATCCCCAGTAAGAGAAGAGCAACAAGATGGGAAAATCAATCCAGGTAGGTCGCTATTCCCTCAGCAGACTATTCCCTCAGCAGACTATTCCCTCAGCAGGCTATTCCCTCAGCAGACTATTCCCTCAGCAGACTATTCCCTCAGCAGGCTATTCCCTCAGCAGGCTATTCCCTTAGCAGACTATTCCCTCAGCAGACTATTCCCTCAGCAGATCAGATGAGAATCATGTTATGAGTGAACCTAACATCTTCGTATCAGTTACAGGTGCAGTTTTGCCCAAGGAAGTGGCTTCTACTTACTTGGTTGAGCGAGGTACAACCATATCTGACAGTGATTCATAGGTTTTTTGCCACGCAGTATAGCTTGATCTTTAAAGAAGAAAGTGTGGTTATTATTATTATCATAGGAGAAAGCATCAACAAAATGATTCTATAGAGGTGAGAAACCAAGTATTTCACATGCAGAGTTTAAAGAAGCAGTCCACTAATTGTCCAATACACACTGGCACATTATGAAGCACAAGAAGGTGAACAGTCTTTATACAGGGAGTCTTGTAAATAAAAACCTGATTCCCGGGCCCATATTTACCATATGGAAGGTTACCAGTTTGGAACCGCGGTTAGTAGAATCTACGCCGCATCTGTGGCTCTCCAATGCTGGGTACACACGTTGAGATTTCCCGTTCGATTCTCGGGATCGAACGGATCGATTCGATTATTTCCAACATGCTCGATTCGGATTTCGATAGTTTCTGCTGTCGATTTGGCATACTTAACATGCAAATCGACGGCAGAAACGATCGAAATCCGAATCGAGCATGTTGGAAATAATCGAATAGATCCCGAGAATCGAACGGGATATCTCAACGTGTGTACCCAGCATAACTCTGGCTCTCTAGCTTACCGTGGTCCCAAGTAAACTCGGGACACATAAAAATGGCGCACAGCGGGGGGCAATAGAAATGGCACCTCATTGACTTGAATTATATAACGCTATTTAGCGTTATAAGTGTTAAAAAATGGCGCATGCTGTGTACCTTACACTTATAACGCTAAATAGCGTTCTAAGTCTAAAAAAAATGCAGGGGGCTACTGTTAGGCCAGGGTTGGGGGTGGGGGGAGAGGCGCACCGTTCCGCCGATAAATGTATCATAAAACGCTATTTACCATTTTAATGTAAATACATTGTTTAATACATTAAACGGTAAATAGCATTTTATTACATTTATCGGCAGAACGGTGCGCTGGTGCAGGGAAATACATAGTATTGGGCAGCGGTGGGGGGTGGGGTGGGGGGAAGAGGCAACGGGACACTGGAGGGAATATGATTAGGGAGGATGTGTTCAAAGGCATACATACCTTGTCCCGGCCGGCAATCGCTCCTTCACTTCTGTTAGCCAGCCAATCACCATGCGGCTTCAGTCCCCGCATAGTGATTGGCTGAATGCAGGACTACAGCAAACTAGCTAGGAAGTGAAGGAGTGATTGCCAGCCGGGACAAGTTATGTATGCCTTTGCACACATCCTTCCTAATCCTACTCCCTCCAATGTCCCGCTGCCTCTCCCCCCCCCACCCACCACTGCTGCCTAATACTACGTATTTCCCTGCACCGTTCCGCCGATAAATGTAATAAAATGCTATTTACCGTTTAATGTATTAAACAATGTATTTACATTAAAATGGTAAATAGCGTTTTATGATACATTTATCGACGGAACGGTGAGCCATTTTTCACCCTGAGCAATTTTTAAATGTACTCGTGACACATGGCTTCCTCTTAGCGGTTAAGAGCCGTTTTCACTGGCTCCTGATCACTGTGAGCCAATCACAATGATTTAAAAGGGAAGGGATGAGAAAAAGACTCTGGTCCTTAAAGCGATTTTAAACTCTGACAAAATATTCCGTAAAAATGTGTTTTCCTACTTTTTATATTATATTTGCTTTTGTGCACAAGTAATAATATTCATTTAGAAATTATAAGTTCCCAAAGTTCAGTTTATTTACTTTGAAAGCTGCTGGTGCATTTTATTCATAACTGTTGTATTTCTATTGTAAATGCAGCCAGTAATGATATCTGGGCAGTGTTTCACTTCAGGACTCATTAGCAGAAGTTTCTGCACAGTCAGAGAATGTTTAATTAATTGTATCAAGTGAAGAATATAAACACAAGATAAGGTTATCACCAGTTTGGATTCGGCTGCCCCTGCAGGAGAAAAAGTCAGGCCTGTGATTTAACCCTTTGAATGCTTTTTTACTAAAAAAAAAAAAATGTGTTAGTATATTATATGCTGTAAATAATATTTTAGAGCAAACAAGATTTATTAAGATTAATGCTGGGTTTCATTCCACTTTAAAGGGACCAAGAGCACCTGTCCTAAAGTGGTTAATGACTTGTGCCATGGGCAGCACATGAGAAGACAGCACCAGCCCCTTTTACACCTGCATTGCAAGTCTGCGTTGCATTACCCTGTTTTACTGCAGGGTAATGCAATGGTAATGCAAGTGTATGGGGCCTTTTACACATACCGCCTTGCGAAGGAAGCTTCCGAATCACTCCACAGCTCACGCAAAGTCTGCAGCGTGTTACCGTTTGACTTCTGCGGTGACGCAGTGGTGGCAAAAGTCATTGGAGACAACAGGTGATGCAGGAATTTAATGGACAAGAGCACAGTATGGTGCGCATACACGGACAACGGGAATCACAGAGATGTACATCCTGTTGGCGCACTCCACTGCAGGGTCATATGTTTGCTATTTTTGGCTTTGCAGTGCAATGAGACAGGATCAGGTCATTTGGGCGTGGGATGTAATAGATGCCTGTGTTAAGTATCAGTAAACAGGTGCCCAAGCAGTGAGTTGGATTCCCAATGTGGCTAGTAACTGAGTAGCGGTTGTTTAAGGACCGGGGTTAGGAGATTTAATTTATGCACTTATTGAGGATGGGGGGGGGGGGAATTAGGGTTAGGCATCAGGTGGGGGGGGGGGATTGGAGCTAGGCATTATGTGGGGTAGGGGCTGTTTTTCTAGGTACTAGGAGGGGTGGGTTAAAGTGAGAATGGGTACCGGGTGGTGCATAGTAGAGTGTTGTAATGTGGTATTTTACTAATAGAGGCACCCCCAGCGGCGCTGCAATACGTACTCTCTGTAGTTATATCCAGCTATAATTTACTCATTAGCCCTCTGCTAAATACCAAGGAAAATATAGTTTAAATTAAAAAGATTGTTAAGTTTCTACTAGAACTGGAACCCAATACTAAGAGAATCTCATGGCCCAAACCAAACTTCAGCTCATACACCAGTCACCGCTCCATCAACACACCAACCGCAATCCAGCATTTGCCCTAGTGGCCTCAATTCACTAATCATCTAATTTTGAATTCACTAAGGTGTCATAGATTTATTGAACGTGTTATCGATTGGGCAGAGCTACGTCGGATGCTGCTGGTGCAAGGTGCAATAGGAGGAAGACGCGGGGATTTCGAGCGGCAGTTGTGCGGGAGGTCAGTCACCCGGGACCCATCTGTAACACAGAAAACGCTCTTGATCAAGTCTCCTCTTGTGAGTGCATTTGATGAATTTTAATATTTTTATATTAAACGGTTTTACGCTATGAGGTGTCATTTTAGTCTATAGAAAATAATAACTAAATAAACAACGTGGTGAGCTGATCTTACTGGAGTAAGCTGATATAGCTGGAGTTTCCCCCAAAGCGATTAATCCCACCTCCGGAGAACTGTGGAGGACTGCTGGGTGAGTGCAGACATTGTGGGGGAATGTCAGGGTGCTCACCAGTGGTGTTGCAGTAATCCTAAACTCACGGCCTATTTAGCCATAGTGTATATGGAGGTGGTGGATTATATACTCTAACAGAGTTACGCTATTGGTCTCTTTTGTTTCTTTTTTCTACATGTGTTGTGTTGGCCCTATGAGAATAAATGAAGAGGAACCTGGATATTCGTTCTTTGACATAAAGAGGACTTAATATTGGTCTGTCAATATATAGCAGGTTCCATTAATTATTTTTTCTCTAAGAGAGGCTCTGAGCGATACTTATTATTGTACTTTGGACTGTGGACTAATCTGTAACATCGGATTGTATGAGTGTGCACCACAATTTAATTTGTAGAAAGTGGCTCCAGGAGCGCGGATCTTATATGTTTTCGTTTTATCGATAAAACAGTCAATAAATCCATAACACCTTAGTGAATTCAAAATTAGATTTTACCCATGAGGTAAATTATCAAACGTTTGATAGTGTTTGATAAAGCTTAGTGAATTGAGGCCATTGTCTCTGGGAGCTGTTATTTAGCTGGGTTTTCATAGGAACATTTGTGAAAGGAGGGGAGGGGGTATCATTAGCTAACTATAGTCACCAAGAATGGGCAAATCATTAGAGGCAACTCACTTGGGGACAACCACCAGGAGAGTGATGAGATATTCTGAATTCAACACAAAGTCTTCTTTATTTACAATGTCGGCCAGGGTTCTGGTCAGAAGGTTGCCTCTGCAGGAAGACAAAGAAAACATCAAGTGTCAATAAGTAAAAACAGCTTCACAATCTTAGACCGCAATAAATACCAACTGTAGCTCTATGTGGCCTGTAATCACATAGCAGAATTGGTTAATATTGTTCCATATATGTATGTAGAGCAGTTGAGTAGTAACTGTTGGAGGTTTAACAACATTACCTCAAACTGCCACAAGAGGTCAATGTGTGTAAAACATGATAGTAATCTTTATGGGATTGTCATTTCCTGTATTCACTCTGTACTCTCTCTGTTCTAACTAAGCTGTATTACCTGATGGCGGTGTATGATATATCTCTGCATGTTTTTCTTCAGTGGGCTATATAGTCAACCTGGAATAAGCATAAAGGTAGTGGTCCAGCCAGGGGCGTAACTAAGAACCCCCGGGCCTTCCTGCAGAAATTGTGAGCAGGCCCCCCTCCCCCCAGGGCCCGCTCGTGGCTGTTTTGGGTGGCTGGAGAGGTCGCACCATGAGGGGAAAGCTATGGCCACACTCGGCGGGGAGGGGGGAAGGATCCCCCTCCCTCCCTCACCTCGGGCTTTCCCCTCTGTGCTCCCCTCCAGCTTCTAGCTATATAAGTGCAGCGAGCGGAGCGGCGGGCAGCAGTAGGCAAACATACCTTCCGTGCGTCCGGACGCTTCTCGCTCTAGTGACTGACGCGACTTCCTGTTTTATACAGGAAGTTGCGTCAGTCACTAGAGCGAGAAGTGTCCACGCTGGAACGCACGGAAGGTATGTTTGCCTGCCGCTGCCCGCCGCTCCGCTCGCTGCACTTGTATAGCTAGAAGCTGGAGGGGAGCACAGAGGAGAAAGCCTCCCCGCCGAATGTGTGGCCATAGCTTTCCCCTCATGGTGCGACCCCTCCAGCCACCCAAAACGGCCACGAGCGGGCCCCAGGGGGCTCATGGGCTGCATCCCCTATTGTTACGCCCATGGGTCCAGCTTGGACCACTATACAGAGGCACAACTATCATGGGGCCCCCCAGCAAAACTTTGATGGGGCCCCCTAATGTTCACTCCCCTTTTCTTGCCTCTGCTAGTTTACTCTCAGAGCCTGGTGATCTGTCTTGCAAGGGAAAGCTAATAGTTGCCCCCGATAGCTCTGGGCCCCGCTGCAGTTGCAAGTGCTGCTCCCCTCTAGTTACACTCTTGCTTGTATATTTGTCCTAGCTCTGTGGCTGAGCAGACAAGCAATAGGCAGAGCTGGATCATCCACAAGGCAATTCAGGGCAGCTGCCTAGGATCTGGAGAGAGTCTAGGCGCCGGGTGGATGCTAGTCCCCACCAAATCTAACTAAAAAGCCAGGTGACCTTCAGCGGTGGACAAAAACTGAAACCTTGCCTAGAGCTCCATCTCATCTTAAAGTGACTGTTAAAGAAAACCTGTAACTAAAAAAAAAAGTTCCCCTGGAGGGTACTCACCTCGGGTGGGGGAAGCCTCCGGATCCTATCGAGGCTTCCCCCGACCTCCTGTGTCCCACGGCGCTCTCGCTGTGCCCCTCCGAACAGCGGGGATGTAAATATTTACCTTCCTGGCTCCAGCGCAGTATCGGCTCTCCGCACTGAGATAGGCGAAAATAGCCGATTGCTGTTGGACCACTCTACTGCGCAGGCGCAAGTCTCCTGCACCTGCGTAGTAGAGCGGACCCGACAGAGATTGGCTATTTCCGTCTATTTCCGTGCTGAGAGCCGCAACACGCCCCCTGCTGGAGCCAGAGAAGGTAAATATATGAAGCCTTGTCAGGCTTGTCGAGCCAGGATTCTGGGCCGCTTTGGGGGAGCCAGCGCTGGATTGCCTGCAGCTACAGGGGAGGGGGAAGCTTCATTGGGACCCTGAGGCTTCCCCCTCCCGAGGTAAGTACCCCCCAGGGGACTTTTTTTTAGTACAGAGTCTCTTTAACTGAAATATAAAAAAAAGTGTTTCTCTCACCTGGGGCTTCTACCAGCGCCCTGCAGCCACTCTGTGCCCTCACTGTCCTTGAATGATGCTCCGGTCCCCCGCTGCAGCTAAGTTTCGTTTTCAGCCACCACTACGCCTGCGCGGCCCTGGCCATGTGCGTCCAAGCTCACGTTGCCTTCGCCGTCCCGCACATGCACGGTAAAAGAAAATCTAAAGCCTCGGGCATCGGTGGAGAGCAGTCTCCGAATAACTGGTCGGAGACTTCTAATGGGGGAGCCAGCGGTGGAACGCGAAGACTGTAGGAGGCTCATTAGGACCCAGAGCCTTAGTTACATAGTAGTTACATAGTTATTTTGGCTGAAAAAAGACATACGTCCATCGAGTTCAACCAGTACAAAGTACAACTCCAGCCCGTCCCCCACATACCCCTGTTGATCCAGAGGAAGGCGAAAAAAACCCCACCAGGCATGGTCCAATTAGCCCCAAATGGGAAAAATTCCTTCCTGACTCCAGATGGCAATCAGATAAAATCCCTGGATCAACATCATTAGGCATAACCTAGTAATTGTAGCCATGGATGTCTTTCAACGCAAGGAAAGCATCTAAGCCCCCTTTAAATGCAGGTATAGAGTTTGCCATAACGACTTCCTGTGGCAATGCATTCCACATCTTAACCACTCTTACTGTAAAGAACCCTTTCCTAAATAAATGGCTAAAACGTTTTTCCTCCATGCGCAGCTCATGTCCTCTAGTCCTTTGAGAAGGCCTAGGGACAAAAAGCTCATCCGCCAAGCTATTATATTGCCCTCTAATGTATTTATACATGTTAATTAGATCTCCTCTAAGGCGTCTTTTCTCTAGACTAAATAAACCCAGTTTATCTAACCTTTCTTGGTAAGCGAGACCTTCCATCCCACGTATCAATTTTGTAGCTCGTCTCTGCACCTGCTCTAAAACTGCAATATCTTTTTTGTAATGTGGTGCCCAGAACTGAATTCCATATTCCAGATGTGGCCTTACTAGAGAGTTAAACAGGGGCAATATTATGCTAGCATCTCGAGTTTTTATTTCCCTTTTAATGCATCCCAAAATTTTGTTCGCTTTAGCTGCAGCGGCTTGGCATTGAGTACGATTATTTAACTTGTTGTCTATGAGTACTCCTAAGTCCTTCTCCAAGTTTGATGTTCCCAACTGTATCCCATTTATTTTGTATGGTGCTAGACCATTGGTACGACCAAAATGCATGACTTTACATTTGTCAACATTGAATTTCATCTGCCATGTATGTGCCCATATAGCCATCCTATCCAGATCCTGTTGCAATATGACACTATCTTCCTGAGAGTTGATGATTCTGCACAATTTTGTATCATCTGCAAAAATAGCAACATTGCTCACTACTGCATCTACTAGGTCATTAATAAATAAATTGAAGAGCACTGGACCCAGTACAGACCCCTGTGGGACCCCACTGCTAACAGTCTCCTATTTTGAGTACGATCCATTGACCACAACTCTTTGTTTTCTGTCCATTAGCCAGTTCCCTATCCATGCACACAAACTCTTCCCCAGTCCTTGCATCCTCAACTTTTGCACCAGACTTCTGTGGGGAACAGTGTCGAAGGCCTTTGCAAAGTCCAAGTATATCACATCTACAGCATTCCCTCTCCTTAGGTGAGTATCTGTGTTTTGTTTTGTTTTTTTAATTCCCTTCAGACTCCCCTTAACCCTTTCAGGAACGGCCGCCTAACCCCCCCCCCTTAAGGACCAGGCGTTTTCACTGAAAGGGGGGGGGCGCGTTTGGGGGGTTAGGGCGGCCAGATCCCTGCAGGGTCTTGCTGGGCATAGTGTCCCCTGTGTGGCCAGGTTTCCCCCCCTTAGCCAGCAGCCATCACTCATCTTCCAGGCTCCAGCGTTGAGCCGCAGCGGACCCCTCTGCTCCGGTCGGCATCTCTGCTCCTACTGCTGTTCAGTTCTGGGTCGCGGCTTGATGACATCATCAAGCCGGGACCCGGCACTGATGTCAGAAGGAGCAGAGATGCCGGCAAAAGCAGTGGGGAGCGCCGATCATCGCAGGAACGTCAGGGAGGTGAGTGGATCCTCTTCTTTCCCCCCTACCTCCGCAGCTGTCAAATTGATCACTACGATCCGCCGGTGATCATAGTGATCACGTGATCAGCAGCCATACGCGATGGCTGCTGATCACTGAGGGGAGATGTCAGCTGTCATATGACAGCTTAATCTCCCCTCTCCGGTGCGCACGATCACGTCGGGGCGGTTCGTTAGCGCGGACATTGAATCAACATCTAGTCAGGGCGGCAGCACCACCTGCTGGACTTGATTCAAACTACGTTGGTCCCCAAAAGGTTAAAGAAAAAAGAATGTAATACATTATTCAGAATACCCAATTTTAAATTTCAGCCCTACAAACACTTCCTTTATGTTGTTGTGTTTTGGTATGTAACCCCGCCCTTCCAGTGATGTTTAGCCTAGGCTATGATGTCATGAAGCCTTCTCCTCCCATTGCACTCTGGGAGACCAGGTGTTGTTTCTGCTCACTTCGAAACATAATTAATAAACATTCTGCAGTGATGCACCTTGCCAGCAGTAAAGATGTTGCCTCCTTTGATAAATGTAAGAATGTATACCAGGGTGAGAAAATATTTTTCAATGGGAAAACACTTACCAAATCAGTTCTAAAGTAATATTGTAAAAAATAAGCAATTTTATTCATTAAGTTATATTCAATAAAGTTTCTCATTAAAGTGAACCTGAGATAAAAAATGATGCTGTATTTCTACTTACCTGAGGCTTCCTCCTGCCCCATGAGGTCCATGGAGTCCCTCGCTGTCCTCCTCGGCCCCTCTATCCTGCTGCTATCTGGACCTGTAATCGTGCTGACCAAGCTCTTCAGCGCATGCGTGGCTCGTCCACATGCGCACCCCCCATTATGCTCCCACTGTCAGGAGCGTTCTGCGCAAGCACAGAAAGCTCCCAGGTGCGGGAGCGCGTTGTTCACAAAGGGGTTTTCTGCAGCAGAGGCTGCAGTGTTCTGATATCTGAAACAAGCACCAATGAACCGCCAAGCCATACATTTTAAAGGTAATGAATGAGATCCGTTGAAGAGGGTTTTGCCACTGGCTATTTTCAGGCATTTGTGAAGACAACCAATTCCTAAGCGGTTTAGACATGCTTCTGTACCAACTCAGTTTCTTGACCAGCCGCTCATCCAGGAGAAAGCAGGGACTAGGAAAACACACAGACAAAGAGATCCCGGAAAGCCAACTCCTCCATGGGCGTCACGCACTGACAGTACCGCCAGGGCCGGCGCTACCATTAAGGCAAAGGAGGCAGCTGCCCCAGGGCCCCAGAGCTTGTAGGGGCCCCCAGTGGCTACAAGAGGAAAAAAAAAATTCAAAATCGGCCTTATAGTTTTTGAGAAAATCGATTTTAAAGTTTCAAAGGGAAAAAAAACACATTTAAAAACCTGCCGACTTTAATGGTTAATAGCAAATCCACCTTAAATGCTAGAAACCCTAAATTTGCAGGGTATGTTAAGGAGATCATTAGGAATAAGAGGAAAAAAACAATTTTTCAAAAAGACCTTATAGTTTTTGAGAAAATCGATTTTAAAGTTTCGAAGGAAAAAAAGTATACTTTTAAATGCGGTAAATGTCACTTTTAGTAGCAAACCTAACGGTAGTGTAATTTTACATGCATCAAATGAAAGCGCAATAAATTTCCTGACGGGGTTTCCAGGGGGTCTATACGCAGCCGCAGCGCTTTGGCCAGGGATCGCTATACAGCCGCAATATGGCTGTATGAAGATCCCTGGCATGTTTTACTATTTTCCCAATTATTTTTTTTTTTTATGTTTAGAGTGTGGGAATTTAAAAAAAAAATTGTGGGGTCCCCCCTCCTGAAACTTTTTAACCCCTTGTCCCCCATGGAGGCTGGGATAGCCAGAATGTGGAGCTCCGACCGATTGGGACTTCACACCCTGACTATACCATCTGCAAAAAAGGTCCCCTAATGCCGATTTTTGTTCCGGGGTATATGTTGGGGGGGCCCCCAGGTTTATTTTGCCCGGGGCCCCATTGTTGCTTAAACCGGCCCTGAGTACCGCTACAGGACATCAGGTGTCATCACCCGGTGGTTACATGATGATGACCTGACAGGAAGCCCAGGAAGAGTCATAGGTAGGTGATCACACTGGTAATCTTCTTCTTCCATTTGGCTGCACCGCGTGTCACCAGCTCCCTAGCGGTTATGTCCTTCTGCTTGCGCCCCCCTTCTTCTACTTGCCGGTCTGCACCCAGGGCAGTCTCCCTGCCCACACTGCCCAAGAAATGGCCCTGGGTCTATTGCACCATAAAATCATTAGATGTGTGGCCATCATGTCATGATCCTACTCAGGTATTTTCACACAGCTTTTTGCAGTGTGATGTCATCTTGATCAGCATTGTCACATAGTTCTCTTCTTTGTCAGGCACAGTGATGTAGCAATAGGGGATGCAGAGGTTGTGCCCGAACTGGGGCCCTTGGGCCAGAGTGGCCCACAAGTGCAAGGCAGGGCTGAGTTCAGCACGGCTATAGCAGCAGTGCTACAGTCTGCGCCCCACAGATGGGTAATTTGGGGATCCGGCGGTTGCTGGAATAGTAATTAACTCAGCCTGGAATTTCAGCAGCAGCAGGGTGAGCCATCACTCGGCTCACCCTGTGCCAAAAGAAAAAAAACGGGCGGTGAAAGCAAATGTACAACACTAGGGGCCCTCCCTCAACCACATTATTAGCTGTTCAATGGTGCTATGCTGGTAATGATCCCTTCTACAGATGCTTTGAATAGTGGTAATCATTAACAAACTGTTCCCCTCCTCTGCTTACCCCTCTCATACTGTGGATGTCCTTGGCAGGTTTTATTGTGCCATGTGAATGTTTATCTATAGAATGCTTGGTGGGTCCAATGTAAAACTTGCACTGGGGCCCAATGCTTCTTAGCTACGCCCATACCTCCCAACTTTTCGAGATGAGAAAGAGGGACACTTAAGCCATGCCCCCGGCACACCCCTAGTCATGAATACCATGAAGATTTCATAAGAAAGATATGTTGTTTTATAACTCAACGGACGCTGGTCCTTTCTATCCTGGTTCATTTTCCTTCACATTAACATTTGAAATTAGTAATATATCAATTTAAAAGATGGGAATAAAGTTTAGAGTCAATCAAACACATTTTTCAGTAGAGAAATGCCCATATTTATATAGAAAGAGGGGCAAAGTCCTGAAAGAGGGACACATGAGGAGGAAAGAGGGACAGGGCTCCCAAAGAGGGACAGTTGGGAGCTATGGCTACGCCACTGGTCAGGCATAATATAATACTATCTATTATATAGATAGTATTATATATACTATAATACGATGCCTTCTAGTAATGAGATTGTGCTGTCACTAATCACTAGCCCTCATCGTTAAAGTTTGACTAATTGTAAAGAATATTTCACTCAAAGAAATGTAAAAGGACTCACATAAACAGCTATACATACACAGTTTTTCTCTCCAGGCTCTGCAGGTTGCCTTTGATATTGTTGTAGGTGTGGGCTCTCGATTTTAGATCTGAGTCGATCTGGCTCATTTGCTGTAATGACAAGAAAAAGATGCAGACATCTTAATGATGAAACGTTACTAAATATAATGTAATTAATAAAATAGCCTATTTTTTTCTTACAATATTCATTTATATATCACTAGGCTACAGGGGCGTAACAATAGACCCTGCAAGGGATGCATCCGCAGGGGGGCCCGGAAGCCGCAGGGGGCCCTGTGAGGAGAGACTGACAACTAAGGGCACGGAGAGAAAAACTTTCTGCTCTCTGCACAGTTGTTCTAATGACTGCATCTGCTCACCACTGATAAGGAATAATACAAGGTATTGCAAAGATTTGTAGACAGTCATTATTCAGGGTGGATGGGCCTCATCCAAAGTTTTGCAGGGGGGCCCAGTGATTCCTAGTTATGCCCCTGCTAGGCTACCTAAGCTCGTTTAAAAACGGGCTCTAGGTAGGGATTTAACCGCGCGTGCACGCGCGCGCGTAGTGCGCCTGCCGCCCTGCGCACATGCGCAGTACAAATCAGCTTCGGACGGACAGACACGGAAAGTGGATGACGCAGGGACAGTTAGGTTTTATTGTATAGGATTTAGTCTGTGCTTATCTTTTGTAAAATCTTCCCTCCCCCGATTTACATTTTGAACTTGATCACAGTTGACACCATCTTTCCTGCTGACAGGTGCCTCACTGCGAGATCTTTGTTCCGAAGCCAGCAGAAATAAAGCCTGGTCTCTCACGGTACACTGGGATGAGAATTCTGCATAACTAAACAGCCTAGCATAACGACCGTCACAAGGGATCGACTCCTGCACAAAGTACAGGAATCGCTTGACTTCCCATTCGCGCCCATCGTGTCCTGTCACTGAAGCCCATGACAGCCGATCACGCTGATTGGCTGTTGGGGGGGGGGGGGAGTACAATTTTTTTTTTATGTGTTATTTTATTTTAAATAAAGACATAAATATTTATATAAAAATTAATAAATAAACATCCTGGGAGCGATCATAGCCCACCAACAGAAATCTCTGTTGGTGGGCAGAAAAGGGAGGGCGGATCACTTGTGTGCTGAATTGTATGGCCCTGCAGCGAGTCCTTAAAGCTGCAGTGGCCTAATTAGCAAAAAATGGCCTGGTCACAATGGGGGTTTAAGACCGCAGTCCTCAAGAGGTTAAAGGATACCTGAGGTGAGAGGGATATTGAGGCTACCATATTTATTTCCTCATAAACAAGGCCAGTTGCCTTCTGGCATAAGTAGTGTTTGAGTCAAAATCCTGGAACAAGCATATGACTAATCCAGTAAAACCCGAGTCAGCCGAGTCAGAGTACTGATCTGCTGCATGCTTGTTCAGGGTCTATGGCTAAATGTATTAGAGACACAGGATAAGCGGAACAGCCAGGCAACTGGTATTGATGTATAAAAGGAAATAAATATGGCAGCATCCATATCCCTCTCACCTCGGGTTCCCTTTAAGTGAGTCAGCCGTACTCACCTTGCTCAGAGAGTCTGTGATATTTTTCAGTGATTGTTTTATTGGGTATTTTGCCATGTCCCACTCAAAACGGGATAGGAAGCTAACTAGATCCACTGCAAAAAAAGAATCAAAATGAAAACGGGACAAATTAGCATGGCGTAATGCAAAAAGGCAAACTGGGTAAATGTACAGTATGTGCACCATATGACCAGAAGATGGCAGTGTTCACACTACAAAAATGAGCAGCAATATAAACACCGGCAAAAAAACAAAACAAAGCAGTTCAAATCCATAACAAGTGTTCATTCTTTATCCCTTGAGACAAGGAAATAAAAAGGATTGATACTTACCTAAGGCTTCCCCCAGCCCCTGTAGCGCGTCTGCTCCCTTGCCTTCCTCCCGGTCCCCTCCATCGCGCCGTTGTGAACCCCAGTTACTGAGCCAGTCAGGAACTACTGCACATGCACGGGCCCAGCCGCACGCAAACCCCAATAGCGCACCTGTAGCTGGGAGCATTCTGTATATACTTACCTGGGGCATCTACCAGCCCCCTGCAGCCATCCTGTGCCCTCGTAGTCACTCACGGCTCCTCCGGTCCCCCGCCTCCAGCTAGTTTCGTTTTTGACGACTCGGAGTCGGCAGGCCGCCACGTGTAAAGTTTTACGCATTCCCGCTGGTGCAGGAAGCTATCGTGGACGTTAATAAATACATTTTTACGCATTACAGGTGAACATGCGTAAAAATGTATGCGTGGCGGCCCGCCGATTCCGAGTCGGCAAAAATGAAACTAGCTGGTGGAGGGGGACCGGCGGAGCCTTGAGTGACTGCAAGGGCACAGGATGGCTGCAGGGGGCTGTTAGATGCCAGAGGTAAGTGAAATTCATTTTTTTTTTTACAGTTAAGGTTCCCATTAAGACTAACTGCGTCTGCGTAGAACAAAGCTAGCAATGGGAGCACGATTGGGGGGTGCGGCGCGCAGTGGCGCCACAACCCGGCTGGATTCTGGACTTCACCGTGACAGAACTGAGAGAATTGGATGAACATGGAGGAAGCTAACAAACTACAGGGGGCTACAGGAAGCCTCATATAAGAATAAATGATTGTGCTATCATTGTCTCAGGTTTACTTTAAATAGTTTTGGTCTAAAAGAGGAACTCCAGTGAAAATAATGTAATAAAAAGTGCTTTATTTTTACAATAATTATGTATAAATGATTAAGTCAGTGTTTGCCCATTGTTAAGAAAAACAAAATTGTAAAAGCTTTCTTCTCCCGGATTTACATTCTGACATTTATCACATGGTACATTTTTACTGCTGGCAGGTGATGTCACTGGAAGTGGCTGCTGCTTGCTTTTTAGGCAGGTGGAAACAGCTGTAAACAGCTATTTCCCACAATGCAATGAGGTTCACAGACAGGAAACTGCCAGGACCATGGTCCTCACAGTCTCCTGTGAGAGGGGCTTCACCACACTATCAGCCATACAGCGCCCCCTGATCATCCGTTTGAGAAAAGGAATAGATTTCTCATGTAAAAGGGGGTGTCAGCTACTGATTGGGATGAAGTTCAATTCTTGGTCACGGTTTCTCTTTAATGCAATACACAGACGTGGTTCAGGCCCCTTTCACACTAAGATGTTTTCATTATGTTGCATTACACCTTTTTACCGCAGGGTAACGCTAAAGCAATTAAAGTCTATGGGGCATTTCAGATCGGATGCGGTGTGATGCAATGCGCCGTAAGCATCCCATCTGACGCGACAGCAACAGCGTGTTATGGTTGAGCATCCACTGTGACGTGCGGCAAAATGCTGGTTGCTAGTGTGAAACCGGCCTAGGTCATGTGAACTGAAACGCTCAGCATGACTTGGGTGAAAAGACTGCTGGGATATTTTTTAGTAAGTATCTGCAGGAAGTCTGTTGTAAATAATAGTATGCTAAGTGAGTGCGGTATAGATGCACTTTATTGGACGGAAGGAGATTACCTATAAGGAAAGTCAATGATACAAGTAGAATGTTTGCATCCTGTAAAAAACTCATTACACATACACTACAATCTGCTTCAGCCTGCAGACACTTGTGGCAGGGAAGAGTTAAGGTGCTTGATGTTTGCATGGAGCATGATATGTTCTGAGCACTGGGGTGTCTGTTCTTGCTGATAGCTGACCCTGGCTATTGCTTTTCCAAGTGAGGGACACAGAAAGCAGATACCACCTGCACAGGGCACCTGATGTGCTGGGTTTCCGCTTCTCCAGACATTGCCTGATTAGCAGAGGGAGGGAAGAGGGACATTTGTACCTGAACTGCAACCCCAACCAAACTGTGAAGATTGTTTGGAACAGGAAGAAATAGACATAGGTGAATCATCTGTCCCTGTCAACATCAACTCGATCACCTCCATCAGTGGATACACTCAGATGCAGAGCTGGAAGGAAAAACCCTGTTGACAATGCAGCATCACTCCAGAATACTCTAAGCAGGGTTTAAACTCAAACACAAAGGCCTCAATTCTGGTAGCTATGTGAGGTAAATATTTTTTGTAGGTAAAATACCTTATGGAGTATTTTCCCCTTTTTCTAGCAATTCTGAAAGATTTTTCTCCATTTCTGAACATGAGGTAAAACATGAGGTAAATGCATAAAGTGAGGTAAAACATATACTTTTCATAGGTTGCTACATAATCAAATACACCTTCTCCTCTCAAAAAAAAAAAAAATCTTCCAAAGACTATTCTAACTTATGGAAGACAATTAAAGACTACTATTATTTATTTACTGCATGCTTACCGCTGAAATACCTCTTTTATAGGTATCCTTTATTAAAAAAAAATCCAGTAAATAGTTGGAGTTTTATTTCTGCTATTCTTTTCTATTACACAGCCTGAACAGGAATGACACTAAAACAGCAATAGGAACTCCACTAAAAACTGTAAAATGCACACAAATTGACTTTACTTCCAGGTACAGGCAGGCCTTAAACTTATCGGTCAATTATGTGCTAAAATGGCAGCTAATTTCCATGAGAATAGCTATTTTTGGTAAATTACCTCATGAATTACCTCATAATGTAAAACATGACTAAAACCTACCAGAATTGCTAAATGTCATTACCTCGAGGTAAATTACCTCTCATGAGGTAATTTGTTTGATAACCCTACCAGAATTGAGGCCTTTGAAGTGGGCCAAAATTGAACACGTCGCAGACCAACCCCAATGTCCAATGGTTCCCCCTTCCTCCCCTATTCAGTTCCCTGGTGTCTAATGGTCCCCTCTCCCTCCCCTATACAGTTCCTTGATGTCTAGTGGCCCCCCTCCCTCTCCTATACAGTTCCTTGGGGTCTAGTGGCCCTCCCACCCTTATACAATTCCTTGGTGTCTAGTGGCCCCCTCCCTCCCTTATACAGTTCTTTGGGGTCTAGTGGCCCTCCCTCCCCTTCCTTGCTGTCTAATGGCCCCCCACCCTCCCCTATACAGTTCCCTAGTGGCTCCTCTCCCTCCCCTATACAGTTGCCTGGTGTCTAGTGCCCCCCCTTTGCTCCAGGGCCCCATTGGATCTTGAACCAACCCTGTATATACCCTCCTGCAGATGTGAGGGCATGCAGCTTTTTTGCTGTAGCTATGCTATGTGTGTTTTGAGGTTCATAGGAGTGATCAATAAACAAACTAAAAGCAGGTATCATGCATTTTTGTACATTTGCATGCATATCACATTAAAAACAAGTTGCTGCATGTTCATGTGTGTATTCACACTATGTACGTTGCTGGATGGGAACGCATTACCCATACATGGTGTAATGGACCACATTATCCATATGTACTTTTTACAGTGCATTAAACGAGCACGTTACCATAGCAATCTTCATGCTGTGAAAAATAGCATGCCCGCTATAAAGTGCTATAATAAAGTACCTGTTGTGTTATGCCCGTGTTATAGTGCGCCCGCTATACAATGTCCATAGTGTGAGCTTAGCCTAAAAGACCTGATGCCAGCCACCGGTGCTTGTTAAAGTGTACCTGTAGGGGAAAAAGTGCCCTAAATAGGTACTTACCTCAGTAGAGTGAAGTTTCCGGATAACCCAGAGGCTTCCCCCATGCCCCTCGCGGGGAATCCCTAAACCTCTCCAACAAGGACTTGCCAAAGAGTGCACACAGCCCCTCTTCCATCTGTGAACGAGCACGGCCGCATTGTGCAGCCGCAGAATGCCTTGCAAATGTGCAGTAGCTCGGAGCCCCTCAGGCACAGCAGCCCCATTCTACTGTCCAGACACAAAGCATCTTGCGCCAGTGCAGTGTGGCTGTGCTCGATCAACTCCCAGTGCTGGATCGGTGGTCTTGAGGTGGACATGGGAGGCCACTTTCTCTCCTTTTAAAGTCACACATTTGCTTTAAAGGGATTCAAGCAGCTTTTTTTTTCTGCAGTTTGTTCTGGTTTTTAATAGCTGCAGGACACACACACATACACACACCTTTCCCCTGTGCCCTTATTTATCCAGGGGAAGGTGTGAATGTAATCAAGTGTGACCTTTTCTAAACTGTTTTAAGTACAGTGTATTATCTCCCCACCCCACCCCTGCTGATAAAAGCTTTTGTTTGCTCATTGCTTCTGCTAATTACAGCTGCCCTTATCTGCCTGCTCTTTCTGTGGAAGGGGAGCAATAAAAGCCTCTAACAAACATTTAAATGTATAAAGAAGATGTAGCTGGAATTTTTTTAGTAATGAGCCACATCGTTGGCGTGCATTTTTAATATGCTATTGAGATGCCCTGGGGGCTAAAAATGCTGCTCTCTTCACTTTAAAGCTTCAGGCAACAGTGTTATTTTATTTTTTAAATTGTAGCTGTGAGCCTTACCCACAGCATGTATGCAGCCTTGCACAACCAGAGCCAATATAAGCAGAACCTGATGGACATCACAGACCTTGGCAACACACATGAACACCTCTGTTATTACATAGCTATGATAACAGGTAAATCACAACTCTAGGCGTGGCTGAACTCTAAGTCATTAGGATATGGTGACCCGGCTACGAGGCCATTATGTTATACATCCATCGTAACCTGATCACTGTATCCCGACAACCAGACCATCAATGTCTCCGGCGGCTGCTGCCTGTAAAATCCATGCTGAAAGGAAACACACAGCACACCAAACAAGTACATACTTCTCCCTGATTTCACTTTCTTCTTCATCCCTGTAAAAAGATGGACCGTGAGCCTCACATCTGCACATAAATGAGCCGTGGTTGCCATAGGACTTGCATCACAATAGCAGAGCTAACAGTGAATTTTGCCTGCTTGTGTTTTTTGTATAATCACTGCATTGGCATCAGCAAGTGCTAGGGTGCCAGTGGCTGACCCTGCACACAGAGGAACCACAAAGCTTTGCAGCCAGACTCACTCCCTCCACTTTAAAGGGAACCTGAAGTGAGAGGGATAAAGATGCAGCTATATTTATTTCCTTTTTAACAATACCAGTTGCCTGGCTGTCCTGCAGATCTCTTTGGCTGTAGTAGTGCCTGAATCACATACGTGCAACAAGCATGCAGCTAATCTTGTCAAATTTTTGTCAGAAACATCTGATCTGCACACTTGTGTAGGGTCTAGGGCTAAAAGCATTAAAGGCAGAGGCAACTGGTATTGTTTAACTGGTTCCGGATCCTTGGGATGCATATCTACGCCACCGAAAACTTCAGTTGCAGATCAGGGGCGTAGATATACGTCTCTGTTTGTTTTCTTTCAGTGATCGCACCCCCGGTATAGCCCCCGTCGGCCTTCCGCTGGGCTGTGATTGTGGAATGGGAACATGTGTTCCCAAAGCTGATCAAAGTGCCTGTAGTGAATGGTCACCGGCATCAGCAAGATGCTGTTGGTTATTCATAAAATGAAAGTAAAAACACACACATACACATTACTTTCAGGATGGTGTGGAGACATCTAGTGGCCAAGAAGTAAAAAGACATTTAAAATACATTAAAATAAATTAAAAGATAAATCTATTAGTTAGTAACAACTTATATCCCCCTCCCCATAGTTACCAAAATAAAGCTCTATTTAAAAACAAAAAAAAGGGACAGCATAAAAAAAAAATACATAAATAGTTACACAGGACAGAAGAGACTGCTGAGCAGCTAAAATCAAGTCAGGCAAGAACCGCAACATATTTCACTTTCAAAACTATCAGCCGTTGGTCTCCTCAATTCTCAGATGTTTAGAGAGTGTTATTAAAAGGAGTGGCGCAACACAGCCCCTATCCAAAAAATCAGCCTGTTTTTAAAAAAAAACAGTAATATTTCTTAGTTTTACCTCTTGCTATGAAAACAGCATAGAATAGGTTGCTGTAATATTCATTATTTTACTGTTATCTAGTTTTAATAAAATATAACTATCCTGAAAGAGAAATGGACAACAATAGAAGAAATCTGAAGGTGGCAAATATCTTTCCATGGCACGATATGCCTTCAATTCATTCTCTAGCTGCACTGCAGGTGTTAGAGATTAACATTGCTGAAATCAGATAGGTGATACCCAGGCAACAGGGCTGTTTTTAGGCATAGACAAAGCAGCAGAGGCGTAGCTATGGGTGGGCAAAGGGGAACATATGTCCCCGGGCGCAGCACTGTAGGGGGGCGAAGAGTATGGCCCCCGCGCCGCCAAGTGAGTGAGAGGCAGCTTGTTGGCTGCCTGAAGTGCCCCTGCTACTCTCTCTCCCTCTGCAGAGGAGTGAAGAAGTGTTAACAGCAAAACAAGAGGGGCACATCTGGCTAACTATAGGGGGTACATCTGGCTATCTAAACGTGTGGAAGGGAGGCACATCTGGCTATCTAAAGGGGGCACATCTGGCTATATAAACAGGGGGAAGGGAGGTACATCTGGCTATCTAAACAGCATTTTTACATTTGGCTCCACCTACAACCACACCCACATTCTGATGCATGGCCATGCCCAATTTGTCCAGAGAGGGGGCGCAAAAACTGTCTTTGTCCCCGGGCGCTGAAAAGCAAAGCTACGTCTCTGCAAAGCAGGAAAATACCTTGAGTGACACCTGCAGGAGGGGGCATCACAGAGCTACTCTTAGCACACTACACTACATAGGAGTCTCATACACAACTTCCAGTTCCATTACGAAAAGGGAAGGACTGTAATTTTAACACTAAATTCAGCGCTGCTGATCAACTATCTGAAGCACACAAAGTTTAATTCTGTCTTGGTAATTTGAGTGATTGCTGGTACAACAATGCAAAAAGTGTCCATGTTTTGTACATCACTACAGTAGTGCCTTTCTACATTCCTATAATTCCCATACAAGGAATCTCTACTGTACTCTTCCGTAATTGTGCATTCTCCCAGGTAACCAGCAAAGACCTACCTCCATTGGCCAATAAGTTTTCCTGGGCTTTCTCAGCAGAATCATCCATGACTTCTCCAATATACTGAGCAATCTTCTTTATTATACTGTAAGTAGAAAGAAAATAAGACCTTCAAGTTTGAAAGACCAACTTAAAAAGATCAAATGTAGAGAGCACGAGACCTCATTTTCACTCATCGATTAACCACTAAAGAGTCCAGACCTAAACCCACTGAAAATCTTGATGTGCTGAGGAATAATTTGTGCAGTGGCCTGACTCTCCCATCACCCCGCATCTTGGCAAAAAATGAATACATCTCTGGATGGAAATAAAGGTTGTGGCATTGCAAAAGCTCCTCTAAACGATGCCACAGCTAATGCATGTAAATCAAAGCTTAAAAGTGGTCCAACAAAATATTAGAGTGTGTGACCTTTTTCTATTTTGGAAAGGCAGTGTCGTCTTCCCCTTTAGTCTTGCCTAATGTCCCAATAGCAAAACTTGGCTGGGGTTTCAGCCTGGACACACCAACCCAATACATTCCTCCATCAGCATGAGCTGTTTATGCCACAAAGCAAGGATTTTTCTAGCGTCATCTAGAGGTAGCATGTTAGCAATGCAACATTATAGACAGCGGCACTACACATTATGCGTCATGTACAGTGAAGCATACAGTTGTATCAAAAGTATGCTTCTCTTTTACTGTTAGCGTTTAGCGGTAACGCATTGCATGCAGTGGATTATGATGCTGCAACCCATTATACTGCAAGGCCCGGCTGCACTGTGAACGTTGCATGGGTTGTGCATTGAATGTGGTAAACCGTGTTACTCCACAATGCACCACTGTGAATGTGGCCTAAAGAATACATATGAATAATGTAATGCATATTTACTATCCTCTAATACTAATTGCAGAAGCAGCATTGCTCTATCACTTAAAGGACAACTGAAGTGAGAGGGATATGGAGGCTGCCATATTTATTTCCTTTTAACCAACATCAGTTGCCTGGCAGCCCTGCTGATGTTCTGACTCTAATACTAGACCCTGAACAAGCATGCAGCAGATCAGGTGTTTCTGACATTATTGTCAGATCTGACAAGATTAGCTGCATGCTTGTTTCTGGTGTGATTCAGACACTACTGCAGCCAAATAGATCAGCAGGGGTGCCAGGAAACTGGTATTGTTTAAAAGGAAATAAATATGGCAGTCTCCATATACCTCCATGGCGCTGTCTCCTGTCTGACTGTAAGTAAAAGTGCACTCTAATGAGAAGTGAGCTGAAGTGGAACCAGACCCGAATGCCTCAAAAACTCGCTTGCTGTCCTACAGTAAAAACGACAGAAGTGGAGGAGCACCCATGCAAAAGGATATGGGGTGTGCCGTAGCTTTAAGACCACTGTACCAATGATCCAAAGATGCAGATCCAAGCGAAGCAGGCTTCGCTTGGATCTGCTGTCCTACAGTGACATGGAAAAACACTTGCAGACTGCCCACAGTAAATAAATAATGCCAGTAGATGGAACAACAGTGTAAACACCTCTATGCTTCTCTCTTCCTGGCTGAGGACAGTGCTGACAGGATCTGAGCTTGATTACACCGACCATGCTTCCGTATATACCATAACACAGCACAGAGCAGCCCTGACTGCACAGACTCCAAGCAGAACCAGTTAGCACGAAAGGGCAGGACTGCAGATTCTCAGAGTTCCCTTATTTTCAAAAGCACTCCATGGACAGCAGTGGCTCAGTCCATCTGCCAGAATAGTGTGCATGTCGGCAGGTCCTTGTATAGGTTCTTTCCAGGGGGTGCATTTGGAAAGAATAAAGAAAACGTTGAGAGTCCACCATTATGAGATGTACTAGCACATTGTTTTCATACTAGTAGTCCTACAGTACAGAGGGTATTAATGTAATGAACCAGAGGTGAAAATAAACTGAGATAGACAATTATTTATCCCCTTACTACTAAAAATGACCTTTTTTTTAAATATCCCATGGTTTTATTCTAAATGTAAACATTTACAAAGAAGAATGAATGTTTTGTTGTCTCTGCTCAGTGGTAGCCTTTTAAGTGTCCCTAAATGAAAATACATGAACTATTGACCTTTTCTATCTCCCTCTGCTCTCAGAAGTTGCATTCTGCCAGGAAAACTTTTATGGCTGTAATTTGCTTATCGGTGATGTTTTTGTATTCCCAACAAGGTACTGACACTTCCATGCCTAAAATAAACTCTTTCAGGCAGCAAAATAAAACAAGTAAAGCAGCCTGGTTATTAATATGTTTTGCACTGTACATACACATGTTTATTTCATCATGTCACATGTCGTCTTGCGTACACTTTAATGTATGCATTATGACTAGGATGTTAGTGTAAAACGTAATGTATGGGGTACATTTAGGCTATTTGTGTCAGGGCTATTGCAGTGCCACGGTTATTCTTTGGGTACCCATTAGGGTATCAGTGTCATGGTTAATGTATGGGTTAGGGTTAAGACTAATGTTAAAGTTGGGGTAATTTAGACTTTTTCCATTCTGCATTTGCTTTGGACCATGTTGAGAAGCTGCCACCTGTCTTAAAGAGAGTCTGAAGTGAGAATAAATCTCGCTTCAGACCTCATAGATAGCAGGGGCATGTGTGCCCCTGCTAAACCGCCGCTATCCCGCGGCTTAACGGGGGTCCCTTCACCCCCAAATCCCCTCCGTGCAGCCAAGGAGCGCTTCCGCATTGGGGCAGGGCTAACCGCCGCAGCCCTGCCTCATGCGCGTCTATCAAACGCGTACCTCCGCCTCTCCCCCGCCCCTCTCAGTCTTCCTTCACTGAGAGGGGCGGGGGAGAGGCGGCGATGCGCGTCTGATAGACGTGACTAGAGGCAGGGCTGCAGCCGTTAGCCCTGCCTCCAGGAAGAAAAAATTCACGACCAAGTTTACGACCAAGTTTTGCGGGGGTGGGTTTGGGGGTGAAGGGACCCCCGTTTAGCCGCGGGATAGTGGCGTTTTAGCAGGGGCACACATGCCCCTGCTAACTATGAGCTCTGAAGCGAGATTTATTCTCGCTTCAGAGTCTCTTTAAAGTAACAAGCCAATTGTTGGCAGCATCAACAGAATTACCTAAACTGCAGTATAGTAAGCCACAAGATGTCACTGTAAAATGCATAGTGCTGCAATGATCTCTATGGTATTGTGATTTCCTGTATTCTCTCTGTGTTCCTCTCTGCTCTAAGTAAGCTGCATTTCCTGATGCTGGGGTATGATTTATCTCAGCATGTTTTCCTTCAGTACAGAGTTCTAACTTGTTATACTGGGTGCCTATCTGCATGTACAGACCACTCTGCTCCATCACCAATTTCACTGATAATTGTTACAAACATAAAGCAATCTTCCAAAAGATTTTTTTGTAGTTTAATGTTTTTAGTGCTTTTTTTCCATTTTGCTTTGTAGCCAGCTGTGAATTTCCAAAACTGACTGAGGCCTGGAACCCACTAGAGCGTTTTTTCAATCGCTAGCGATTTCCCTAAGCACTCCGCCAATGTAAATAGATGGGACAGATTCCACTAGAGCGATTGTGATTAAGGAAATATCAATCGCAGGACATGCAGCACTTTGGGAGCTTTTCCACTCTAATGACTTGTATAGGAGCAGGGAAACCACTCCCAAAATCGCTTGTAAAAGGCTATCACACGCTATTGCTTCGACACCCCTACCCCCCCCCCCCCCCCAAGTTTAGCAACAATCAATTGTTGCTATTCCGGAGGGTAAGGGAGGAGAGAGGTATTCCCTGCTTCAACGCCCACTAGAGGCGTTTTTGCAGGCCTTCCTCAGCTGCCATTGGGCATCTCTCTTTCCCCGGCCCCTCCCCTGCCTCCCTGCATGCTGCTCTGTGTGTGAGACACAGAGTAGCTTCTACCAATGTCGTGACCCCAGGAGTCATGCAAATTGAAAGTAAGGCATTGCTGGCCACAGGAGCGGCGGAGAGCGGTAGGGATTGCGGCTACCTGATCTGCCCAGCTCCCTGGATCAAGTAGCATTGTTCTTTTTTTAATTTACAACCCCACCTCGGGGTTCCCTTTAAAGAGGATGAACTGGGGTACTTACATCCTCTTCAGCCTCTGGGATCCAGTGCTGGCAGCCCCCAAAAAAACGCCAACAAGTTTGATGTCGGGCGGCACAGGAGCAGTAGGAGCTTAAAGAGAATCTGTATCGTTAAAATCGCACAAAGGTAAACATACCAGTGCGTTAGGGGACATCTCCTATTACCCTCTGTCACAATTTCGCTGCTCCTCGCCGCATTAAAAGTGGTTAAAAACAGTTTTAAAAAGTTTGTTTATAAACAAACAAAATGGCCACCAAAACAGGAAGTAGGTTGATGTACAGTATGTCCACACATAGAAAATACATCCATACACAAGCAGGCTGTATACAGCCTTCCTTTTGAATCTCAAGAGATCATTTGTGTGTTTCTTTTCCCCTGGAGCTATCATCCACTGAAGTGTCAGGCTGTTTCTTCCTGCAGAGTGCAGACAGCTCTGCCTGTATGTAATTCCTCAGTATGTGAAAGCCCAGCCAGCTCAGAGGAGGATTTATCCAGCTTGTAAAAGATAATAGAGCAGAGAGAAGCTGCACTAATCTAAATAACACACAGGCAGTGTGCAGAGAGGGGCCTGGAGGGGGAGATGCATCACAGAACCACAACACT
Source organism: Hyperolius riggenbachi (assembly GCF_040937935.1). Taxonomy (NCBI): domain Eukaryota; kingdom Metazoa; phylum Chordata; class Amphibia; order Anura; family Hyperoliidae; genus Hyperolius; species Hyperolius riggenbachi. The sequence goes on from NC_090649.1 coordinate 92,488,627, forward strand.
GAAGAACTTGGCAGCCTTCCAGACACAGGCTGACAAGTCTGACAAGAGAGAGATAAGTTGATTTATTACAGAGATGGTGATAGTAGAACGTGCTGAAGTAAGCCAGAACACATTAGAATAGCTTTTGGAACTTGTAGGGTGGAAGAAAACCGGATGAAATTTGTGTTACGGAGTCTCTTTAAGCATGTGGCAATATTTACCTATCCGCGCTGCTGCACAGGTGCAGTACAAGCTTAACACCCCCCCCCCCCCCCCCCCCCGTGCTCCAGCGGAAATAATGTGGTAGGGTCCACCCTACTGCGCGGTAGAGCCATGCCTCCCAACTTTTTGAGATAAGAAAGAGGGACATTTAAGCTACCCCACTGCCAACCATTACCCAAACACACCCCTAGTCATGCATACCATAAATATTTCATACGAAAAATATGTTGTTTTACAATTCAAACCACGTTGGTCCTCTCTATCCTGGTTTATTTTTAAGTTCCCCATAGGCGCTCTTTTTTCCTTACAGGATTACTTTAAAAGGAAATAAATATGGCAGCCTCCATATCCCTCTCAGGTCAGGTGTGCTTTAAGCCATGGCAGCTGTGTGAAGGTCTAGAAAGGGTGATGTCTCTCCATGCATAATGAAATATTACAACATGCCATCAGTTCGTTATTTGCCCTCAGTATGGGATGAGTCAGTGACCTGGGCTGCTCGTGGCGTCACCTTGGTTTACCTGCTTCCGATAAAGGATGCTCGGAATATTTTCCTGATTAAATATTGAGGAGTCTACTTTCATTGCACGCATTGCACACCGCTCAGGGGAGACAGAGTTCAGCCTTCCGCTCTACTCTATTTACAAACAGCCAGACACTCTATCCACAGCGCATCACATGGGCCAGGGGGACAGCTCACCCATCCCTCGGGCGACTCGCAGAGCTAGCTATGGGCAACACACACAAATGGGCAGATAGAAACATGCACACGTGCTGCATTAAATACATGGAAAGGGAATGGGGACTAAAGACTGCAAGATAAAATTATATAAATTTACTAGTAATTTAGCCTTTTCCATTAATGGGTGCTAGGTGGCCTCTCGCTGTACTGTGCATGAGCAGCCACGTGCATGGCCCAGCATGCACACACGTGTTGGTGCACAAACGCATGGACATGGACTCCATGTGCACATGGCACAGAGCAGCGGTCCCGCACATGAGCAGCCACGTGCATGGCCCAGCATGCACACACGTGTTGGTGCACAAACGCATGAACATGGACTCCATGCGCACATGGCACAGAGCAGCGGTCCCGCACATGAGCAGCCACGTGCATGGCCCAGCATGCACACACGTGTTGGTGCACAAACGCATGGACATGGACTCCATGCGCACATGGCACAGAGCAGCGGTCCCGCACATGAGCACTACCCCAGGCAGCACACACAGATGCAGCTGCTAAGTTATGTATCTATCTGCCTACTGCCTTGTATGCATCTACCAGTAGGTTGTCAAGCTTGATAGAACATTTATGTGTGGTACTTAAAGGAAACCTGAGAGGGATTAAATTAAAGCTTTTATACTTACTTGGGGTTTCCTCCAGCCTCCTTTAGGCCGTGGGTTCCTTCGCTATCTCCCTAGGCCCCTCGGATCGTTCACTGGCCATCACAGTACATTAGCTCAGTTGTAGTCTATCGCGCATGCACGGGGCAGCCACGCACTCCCCCATTGACAAAGTGTGTCTGAACGAATGTACCGGGACAGCCAGTGAACAATCTGGGCAGCCCTGAAAGACATCGAGGGACCCCATGGCTTGAAAGGAGCTGGAAGAAGCCCCAGGTAAGTATAAAAGCTTTAATTCATCTTAGGTACACTTTAAATTACATTATGACATACCATACAATACAAACCTGCTTTCCTGCTTTATATTGCCCACTGAGTAATTGGATTTGTCCCATGGTAACATCATCTGTGTACAAATCACGTCCCCTTCAGCTCAGAGCACTGCTAGGAGCTGTTATTACATGATTACAGTATATCATCATATTCATACCAGCTTTTTTGGTTGAGGGAACTACTGTCTGCCATATTTACACAGATCCTCACAGTTATATCCTGCAGACAAAAAAACCTCTGTGGAGTGTTTGTTTATTCTTATCAACTGCAATTAAGGTGACCAGACGATACATCATACAATTTGCTACCAGATCAACCATCAGATAGACCACGTGACTATAATGCTGGATACACACGGTGCGTTCGTGCACGCGATTTCCCGCTCGATTCCCGTCGATTCGTTTATTTCCAACATGTCTGATTTGGATTTCGATGGATCGTTAGGTCGATTTGGCATACTTTGCATGCGAATCGACCTAACGATCCATCGAAATCCAAATCGGACATGTTGGAAATAAACGAATCAACGGGAATCGACGGAAATCGAGTGCGCGAACGCACAGTGTGTATTAAGCATTAGAGCAAAAAAATCAGAATCTGGAAACTGTAGACCTGTAAGCTTAACATCAGTTGAGTGTAAATTGTTTGAAGGTATTCTAAAAGGGCCCATGCATCAGACAATGTATGGGCAGATCAACCAAGAGACAGATCTCTCTCTGATCAAATCTCGGAGAGAGACTTGTTGCCTGCCCATACAACACTTGCCAATTCCCATTCAAATTTCATGCTGAAATCGATCTGGAATCGGCTTTGTGACACCGCCTCCGCCGCCTCGCCGTCCCGACGCTGCCCCCCCCCAATGGTCAAGCTGGCGGCACATTGGAACAGGAAGATATTATTTTCATAAACTGAAACTACAAAAAGCTTATACAACATCCATGCATACAGTGGCGTAACTAGATTCAATATGGCCCCCCTGCAAAAATGATAGCATGAGACCCCCTTGGTCCCCAAACCCCATGAGGGTCATGTGATCGGGAGGCGGCGAATGGCAGCAGAAAGTGCTCTGCTGTGAAGCAGCATCTGGAAGCAGGAAAAAATTACACACGCCCCTGCTACTCGCTACTCTGCATGGCAGGAGGAGGTGGCAGGGATAGTTTTTGTGAGCAAATGGGGAGGTTTTCTTGCTAATTGTCAGCACTTGCGGTTGGGGAGAAGGAGGAGGGGCCCCTAAGGCCTCTGTGCCCCCAGCAATGGCAGGGGTCGCAGGGGTGATTTTTTATGCCCATGCATGCATTATTACGGATTAATATAGTGCTGACATCTTCTGCAATGCTTCACATAGTGTATGGTCATGTCACGTCCCTCAGAGGAGCTCACAATCTAATCCCTATTACAGTGATAGTCTTATGGCCGTATTGTAGACTAAAATTACCAGAGTGCGCAAAGGAAACACAGGGAGCACAACATACGAACTCTATGCAGATAGTGTCCTGGCCCAGATTTGTACCAGAGACCTCCGCCGTACAAAGTGAGAGTGCTATTCATTGTACCACTGTGCTGCCCATCTGTATGTACAGTATATCAACTCTATAAAGAAAGTGGAATCTACCTTTAAGTTTCCTATAATAGGTTCAGAATACTACATTGCTGATACAATAATGGATGGGAGTCCAAACATCATATGCCCAAGCAATACCTACACAGCCTCCAGTTGGAAGCAGGACTTTTGACATCAGGAAGGAGGGGGGGGGGGGGGGTTAGGGTTAGGTGTCAGGAAGGGGAGTTTTAGGGTTAGGCATCAGAAAGGGGTTTTTAGGGTTAGGCATCAGGAAGGGGGGTTTTAGGGTTAGGTGCCAGGAAGAGAGTTTTTAGGGTTAGGCATCAGGAAGGGGGGTTTTAGGGTCAGGTGTCGGGAAGGGAGTTTTTAGGGTTAGGCATCAAGAAGGGGGGTTTTATAGAGTTAGGCATCAGGAGGGGTGGTTAGAGTTAGGCGTCAGGAAGGAAGGTTTTAGGGTTAGGTGTCAGGAAGGAAGGGGGGTTTTAGGGTTAGGTGTCAGTAAGGGACGGGGGAGGTTGTTTAGGGTTAGGTGTCAGTAAGGGGGGGAGGAGGTTGTTTAGGGTTAGGTGCCAGGAAGAGAGTTTTTAGAGTTAGGCATCAGGAGGGGGGGGGGGTGTTAGAGTTAGGCGTCAGGAAGGGAGGTTTTAGGGTTAGGTGTCAGTAAGGGGGGGGAGGCTGTTTAGGGTTAGGTGTCAGGAGGGGGGGTGTTTAGGGTTAGGTGTCAGAAGGGGGGGGGGAAGGCGGTGTTTAGGGTTAGGTGTCAGGAGGGGGGGTGTTTAGGGTTAGGTGTCAGAAGGGGGGGGCGGTGTTTAGGGTTAGGTGTCAGAAGGGGGGGCAGTGTTTAGGGTTAGGTGTCAGGAGGGGGGGTGTTTAGGGTTAGGGGTCAGGAAGGGGGGTTTTAGAGTTAGGCATCAGGAGGGGGGGATTAGAGTTAGGCATCAGGAAGGGAGGTTTTAGGGTTAGGTGTCAGGAAGGGGGGGGGGGGTGTTTAGGGTTAGGTGTCAGGAGGGGGAGGGGTGTTTAGGGTTAGGTGTCAGGAAAGGGGTTTTAAAGTTAGGTGTCGGAAGGGAAAGGGTTCTGTGTGAGAGTTGGGTTAGGTTTAGTTGTAGTAAAATGTTTTACTACTGTCATTACCACTGTAAGTATTTTTTGTTTTCATTTGGTGACCTATTCACACAGCCATTTATCATTTAGATTTATACCGCCTTCACCTGGCACCCATTTATTTATCGTTTAGACATTTATCGGCTTCACTCTGCGCCCAATTTTTCCTTGTACCCCTATTTCATACACACCTCCAGTCCGGTCTGCAGTTAGTCTGTAGAGAGCTTTGTCACATCAGGAATACTTTACAGCCCAGAAAAGCTCACGGCAATTTACGAACTGTCATTACTGTACACACTATAAGCAAGCCGAAGACATACTACAGCCACTTCTGTTCAGTATTGGATGAAGAGACACAAGCATGGGTTTGGTTCAGTCGAGATCTGTGTGTATGGGAAAACAGTAGGCCTTCTGACCTTGTGTCTAGTAAACAAATGATGTTTTACCTTTCAGCAAAGACATCAAGTTTCCCCAGATCATCAGACAGTCCGATCAGTGCATCCAACGTCCCGACCTGTTCAGGTAAAATCATACATGGAATAAGTGACCTTCAGTTTGTGTGAAACACATTCTACTATTAATATTATTATTATTCTGCATTTATATAGCGCTGACATCTTCTAGAGTGTATAGTCATGTCACTGACTGTCCCTCAGTGGAGACAATATCAGACACACCTACCCCCCTGGTGATCTATTCGAGAAAACGTGAAGATTTCTTGTAAGAAAGGAGGTCAGCTACTGATTGGGATAAAATGCAATCCTTGGGTTAAGTTCCCTTTTAAGTGATGTCTGTGATCATGTTTGAAAGATTGAACCTCACTTCCTGTATTGAGAAGCCACGTGTGTGTGTGTGGGGGGGGGGGGGGGGCTTTGGAATGGGCAACTCAGAAAAGTAACAGGATCCAATAAACATACCTTTGTTATAAACCAGAAAAGTTTTCAATGTTTCGGGGCCAAGGGACTGCAGCCACATGCGTGGTGCAACTCACTTGTTTGTAAATGCCAGAACCCAGTAGTACAGTATATCAGTATTGCTTCTTAGATAAATGGGTCCGTTGTGACTCCAAAACATTGGAAAGTTTACACTGGCTCAATAAAATGCATACTGCAGCACCTGCCATTTGGCCTATATCGGGAATAGTTGTGCTTTCTTACCACCTACTGTGTATGTACCTTTGCAGTGGGGACATAAGCAGCAATGCAGTCCTGACATGAGAATGTGGCCCTTATTCAATGATCAAAACTAAACAAAAAGCCGCAACAGTCCAATGAAAGCATAACAAGAAAATACATCAGTATTAAAGTACAGGCACGTTTCCTTTTTCTATCTAAAGGCACTCAGTTCTTGCTTTTGTTTGTGTGAAAATTCCTTGATTAATTGATGTCATAGGTAAATAAGTCCCTACTAAAACTCAGCTCTATGCAGAGGTATAAATATACTATATTGTGTATACAGTGGCGTAGCTAAGGAGCTGTGGGCCCCGATGCAAGTTTTACAACGGGGCCCCCCAAGCACTCTGTACATAACAATTGATGCGGCGCACTAAAACCTGCCAATAGCAACTACAGTGTCAGAGGTGCAAGAAGGGGATGGGGAACAGTTTCCTAATGATTACCACTATTCAAAGGATCTATGGAAGTGATTATTATGAGCACAGGACCAATAGAGGGCTAATACTGTAGATGAGGGAGGGCCCTTTGGGGCCCCTCAGGCCCAAGGGCCCCGATGCGGTCGCAACCTCTGCAACCCCTATTGCTATGCCCCTGTGTGTATATACCATTTTGCAGACCTTTTGGTAATGCAAGGGGGTAAGGCTGTGATGTATGGAATGATCAGCAGAGAAGTCCTGCCAATAAAGACCTTTGTATTTTCATGATGGGCCCTATAGCACATAAACGTTTTGGGCCTCATTGACTGCTAAAACGATATACTGTATATCAGAGCAGGATCATCCACCAGGCAGCCTAGGTAGGTGCCTGGGACCTAGTGGGTGTCAAGGGGCCTACCTGCCACCTTCTTTGACCTCTGCCAAATTTATTACCTTGCCCAGGCTCCCATTAAAATCTTAATCCATCTATGCTGTGTGTGTATAGTATGTATGTACTGTATATATATATATATATATATATATATATATATATATATATATATATATATAGTGCTGCCCATAATTATTCATACCCCTGGCAAATTCGGACTTAAAGTTACTTTTATTCAACCAGCAAGTATTTTTTTGACTGGAAATGACTTAGATGTCTCCCAAAAGACAATAAAAGTTGTACAATAGGTATTATTGTGAAAAAAACATTTCTCAGCTTTTATTTACATTTGAGCAAAAAGTGTCCAGTCCAAAATTATTCATACCCTTCACAAACTGTCACAGTCTGTGGGAAAATCCAAAGTTCTATACCGTTCCACTTTCCAAATAGTCCAAGCTGTTCTAAAGCATCCTAATTACCTTGATTAATTGGTAACAGCTGTTTAATCAACTCAACAAGTGAAAAACAGCAGCTCTCTGCAGTTGGTTTGAGGACAGTCATGGCTAAGACAAAGGAGCTCAGTGTAGACCTACAGCTGCGCATTATGGCTGCTCACAAGTCAGGAGATGGCTACAAGGCCATTTCTAAATGTGTACAGTGCAAAGTATTATTAAAAAATACAAGATGTTCTGCACTGTTGAAAATCTCAGAGGATGTGGTCGGAAGCCAAAAGTGACACCTGTGCTGGCCAGGAGGATAGTGCGAGAGGTGATAAAGAATCCAAGGATAACCATCAAGGCCATCCTGGTGAATCTGGGCTCTTCTGGTGGCAATGCCTAATGGTAGACTATCACTGCACACTGCTGGGTTCCACGGATGCAGACCAAGGAGGACGCCACTTCTCCAGATAAGGCACACAAAAGCTTGCTTGGCCTTTGCAAATGCTCATCTGGACAAAGAAGTAGACTTCTGGTCTTCTGTATTATCGTCAGATGAAACAAAAATTGAATTGTTTGGTCACAATGATGTTTCCTTCATTTGGCGTAAAAAAGGAGAAGCCTTCAACCCAAAGAACACCACCACCACTGTCAAACATGGTGGTGGGAACCTAATGCTTTGGGGGTACTTTTTCAGCCAATGGACCTAATCCCCTAATCACTAATGGACCAGGGAACCTAATCACAGTAAACGGCACCATGAAAAAAGAGCAATACATGAGGATTCTCAGCGACAACATCAGGCAGTCTGCAGAGAAACTAGGCCTTGGGCACCAGTGGACATTTCAGCATGACAATGACCTAAACACAAGTGGTGAAGAAATGGTTAGCAGACAACAACATTAACGTTTTGGAGTGGCCCAACCAGAGTCCTAACTTGAATCCAATTGAGAATCTGTGGAGGGAGCTAAAGATCATGGTGATGGCATGAAAATCCTCCAACCTGAAAGATTTGGAGCTCATTGCTAAGGATGACTGGGCAAAAATACCTGTGGAGACATGCAAAAAGCTGGTCTGCAATTATTGGAAGTGTTTGCTGTAATAGAGGATTTTGTATTGATTATTGCGAAGGGTATGAATAATTTTGGACTGGACACTTTTTGCTCAAATGTAAATAAAAGGTGAGAAATGTTTTTTTTTTCCCCACAATAATGCCTCTTATACAGTACATCGTCTTATTATCTTTTGGGAAACACCTGTCATTTCCCGTCAAAAAATTACTTGCTGTTTGAATACAGGTAACTTTAAATGGTTGGTTGTTACAATAAAAACATTCGCATCCCACTGTATGTACAGTGTTGCCCATAATTATTCATACCCCTGGTACACCCCCTGGTAAATTTTGACTTAAAGTTACCTTTAACTAGATTTACCAGCCAGATAGATTTTTTCCAACATTGGAAACAATCTATCTGGCAGGTAAATCTAACAGAAAATTGTATGGTGTGTACCTAGCATTAAGCAGCCCATACACTCAGCCGATTTTCTGGCCGACCGATCGATCCCGATCGATCGATCAATCGATTGCAAATCGGTTGGCCAATCGACCGATCGACGGCCGATTTCGATCGATTTCGATGGATTTCCATCGAACTTGCAGGGTGGAAAATTTAGGTCAATCTGATGAGATTGCTTATCAGTTTGCATTGGCCTTAATGGAAATCTGATGGCAAAAAAATGCCATCAGATCGAATTTCAATAGATTTCAAACTGAAATCTATTGGAATTCTATCCTGGTAAAAAATGTTCTAAAAACGCATCAGATAGATCATCAGATGCATTTCTTATCTATCTGCTGCCAATCTGACGAGTGTATGGGCACCTTAAAACTGGTGATCTATAACAAGTGTGGCATCTGGATGTCTGAGCATAATGTGGTCCTGATAAGATAATTCTTTAGTGTGTCTGTTGGTGGTCAGACCGGGTAAAAGTAGAAAGCTAAGACAGCTGTACACTCTGTGCCTTGTACAAGTATTAGATGACTGTTGTTCCAAATGAATTCTTTATAATCATACTGGATAACAGTCTGATGTCTGTAGGAGCAACGTCTGTTCCCATCAACTGAATGCAAGCTGGCTGGCAGGGCCATTTTTAGGCATAGACAAACAAGGCAGATGCCTGGAGTGACAGCTGCTAGAGGGGGTACCAGTCTGCTGTTCTTTGCAGACTGTGCTTTCTGGAATTCTTATTGACAACTGCTGATTTACATAACAAAGGTAGTCTGAATGGCATAACAATGAATGGCAGGTACTGATCATAAGCTTATTAAAGGGAACCTGAGACAGGGTGATATAAAAAAAAACCATCATACCTGAAGCTTTCTCCATCCCCCTTCAGGCTGATCTCTCCCTCACCGTCCACCTGCACTGCCTGGATCCTCTGAAATTCAGTCCATAAAGTTCTTCAGTCTGGAGCGTACTGTGTATGTGCAGCCCGGATGCATGCATGCCCCCATCACACTCTCGTCACCGGGAGCATTCTGCGTCTGCACAGTATTATTGTGCAGGCACAGAATGCTCCTGGTGGTAGGAGCGGGATGTGGGGAGCTCGCACTCGACTGAAGGACTGTACTTCCTGAATAGCGGAGGATCCGGGCAGTGCAGGAGGTAGGGTTGCCACCTCATCCCTTTAAATACCGGCACACCTAAGTTATCCAGTTTCTGCGGCTACTCACACATAATCAGTGCTTAAACTGCATCTAACTAGCCACAAGGCATGTATAATTCCTAATTGCCAGTATTTAAAGGAATGAGGTGGCAACCCTGGCAGGAGGACAATAAGGGAGCAATCAGCCTGAAGGGAGCTGGAGGTAGCCTCAGGTATGAATATTTTTTTTTATATCACCCCATCTCAGGTACACTTTCAGTTGTAATTGTTTTGATTTGTTCTGTGTTGATTTTTGACTCATGGATTTCCAGGACAATATTCCAATCTGCTAAGACCCAGGCTTCACACAAACAGTATTTTATTTTTATTAAGTAGTTAGACACCTCTCTTAAAGAGGAGCTGTCAGCTATACTATCTCAGAAAAAAAACATATATAAATAAATAGATAAATACTTGCTCTACTTACATAACATATGTATTGCACTGTCCACATTTTGATTTTAGTGATTTTTCTACAGTAAAAAAAGAGAAAATCCTTCTTAGTATTTCCGATTTAAGTATGGCTATTTTGAAGCCAATCCTGATGTCATTTCCTCCCTTACTCTCCTCTGCCTGATTTGCCACCCCTCCCCCCCCCCCCCCCCCTTCACTATAGCAAGTGCATTGTCTCAGCATGAGAAATATTGGCCAATCAGAGAGGAACAAAGGTGTGGGAGGGGAAAACAGGAGGGAAAGAGGCTTCAGCCAATCAGGCTGCATTAGTTAAGTCTGAGGGAAAGTACAGAAGCAAAAAAGGACAACCCAGCATGCCCTGCAACTTCCTTTTTGTGTACCAAATTGTGTGTGTACCAAATAAGAGTCAGGTAAACTGGGGAATGATCATTTATCAATAAGAAAAGTAATAGTGATTTTAACTTTTGGATTGCCTGATTAGTATCCTTATTACTTGTTTACCAGATAAAAATACAGAATTGTTTTTTGATTTTATGCACAACAGTTACTCTTTAATATGTATAGGAAGGATATGTTATGTGGATTGAGTGAGTTTGAGCCAGTGAGATGTATCTAGCCTGGTAATAATGCCTATATCCTTTATAGACTTGTTTTGAGAAAAAATAAAGCCAATAAATGAAGGCAACGGGCTTCCTATTTATAAGTTAGGAAGTGGGGCCGGCAACAGCTGCCTTGCCTTGGGGACCAAAATGTCCAGAAACGGCCCTACTGGCTGGTAACTATTGTATTCCCCTGCTGCTCCTTTCCTCTCTCTCTTCTCCGTAGTACATGCCACTCGGATGACATAAGCATGCATGTTTGTACAGCGACAACGCTTGCATTGTGCTCTCTGCACAGACCCACTATTATAAGTCTGTGCAATCTATCTGCGCAATGCTTTATGAACTGGTTCACAGGTACTAAATACAGATCTGCTTGCATCAGTGCAAACTTCCACAAGGAAGGAGCGGTACCCTCAGCGTTCCATAACCTTCATCTGCCATCTTCTTACAGTTTATTTGCTGTGACATGAAAAGTATGAGAGATAAAGATCACTCCTTTGTTTTCACTGCAAATTATTTAACAACAAATCAGCCTGTGTTGTGAACACGTCCAGCACTGTTGTGAAATGTATACCACTTGTACACATTTACAATGCCATACTGTTTGCAGTAAACGCAGTGTTTGCAGTCATTTCTACTGAATGGATGAACCGGATCTACCAGTGAGTCCATCCCCTGCAGCTCGCGACTTCAGCAGATCCAGAGCAACAACTAATGCTGGGTATACACGGGAGTTGTGCAGCCTTATCAATCGAGCCTGATGGCTCGATTGATAATTAGAGTTGGGCCGAACCTCCGATTTTAGGTTCGCGAACCGGGTTCGCGAACTTCCGCGGAAGGTTCGGTTCGCGTTAAAGTTCGCGAACCGCAATAGACTTCAATGGGGATGCGAACTTTGAAAAAAAAAATTATGCTGGCCACAAAAGTGATGGAAAAGATGTTTCAAGAGGTCTAACACCTGGAGGGGGGCATGGCGGAGTGGGATACACGCCAAAAGTCCCCGGGAAAAAATCTGGATTTGACGCAAAGCAGCGTTTTAAGGGCAGAAATCACATTGAATGCTAAATGACAGGCCTAAAGTGCTTTAAAACATCTTGCATGTGTATACATCAATCAGGTAGTGTAATTAAGGTACTGCTTCACACTGACACACCAAACTCACCGTGTAACGCACCGCAAACAGCTGTTTGTGTAGTGACGGCCGTGCTGGACTGGTGCGCACCATGGTGAGAGTGCAGGTTTTGGTATGCAGTGGCGGGTTCACTGAACAGGTATACAGTGGCGTGTTCACTGAACAGAACAGGTATACAGTGGCGGGTCCACTGAACAGTACAGGTATACAGTGGCGGGTTCACTGAACACAACAGGTATGCAGTGGCGGGTTCACTGAACAGAACCGGTATACAGTAGCGGCTCCACTGAACAGAACAGGTATGCAGTGGCGGGTTCACTGAACAGTACAGGTATACAGTGGCGGGTTCACTGAACAGAACAGGTATACAGTAGCGGGTCCACTGAACAGAACAGGTATGCAGTGGCGGGTTCACTGAACAGTACAGGTATACAGTGGCGGGTTCACAGAACAGGTACGCAGTGGCAGGTTCACTGAACAGAACAGGTATGCAGTGGCGGGTTCACTGAACAGGTATACAGTGGCGTGTTCACTGAACAGAACAGGTATACAGTGGCGGGTCCACTGAACAGAACAGGTATGCAGTGGCGGGTTCACAGAACAGGTATGCAGTGGCAGGTTCACTGAACACAACAGGTATGCAGTGGCGGGTTCACTGAACAGGTATACAGTGGCGGGTCCACTGAACAGAACAGGTATGCAGTGGCAGGTTCACTGAACACAACAGGTATGCAGTGGTGGGTTCACAGAACAGGTATGCAGTGGTGGGTTCACAGAACAGGTATGCAGTGGTGGGTTCACTGAACAGGTATGCAGTGGTGGGTTCACTGAACAGGTATGCAGTGGTGGGTTCACAGTACAGGTATGCAGTGGTGGGTTCACAGAACAGGTATGCAGTGTTGGGTTCACTGAACAGGTATGCAGTGGTGGGTTCACAGTACAGGTATGCAGTGGTGGGTTCACAGAACAGGTATGCAGCCAGGAACAAGCTAAGCCTAACTAATCTTTCCCTATGAGAGACAGTCTGCAGCAGCTCGCTCTACTCTCACTAATGCAGGCACACGAGTGACTGTAATGGCCGCCGCTGCCTGCCTTATATAAAGGGGGTGGGGCTCCAGGGGCTAGTGTAGCCTAATTGGCTACACTGGGCCTGCTGACTGTGATGTAGAGGTTATTTAAACACACCTGAATTCAATATATTCACAACTAAAGTACCTTTTGGAGGAACCAATAGAATAAAACGTAACTTTTACTTATTTATTAGATTAAAAGGAAATCGGCGCAGACATTACTAATAGTGAACATGTGAATCAATTGGGTTGGCGGACAAAGGTTAGTTGTCACACGGACAGGCCTGCCAAGATCCCAATAAGAAATTATTAAACCCCTACACCCAGAAACCCTACATGTTTCGTTTCATTAATAGAAAGTTCGTCAGGAGTGAGCAGTAGTAAAGTGTTAGAGTGCCAAACAAAGTGCTAAAATAATAAAGACATATTAACAATCACATGATACACATATTAGAGTAGTAGCTAGTACGGCCCCCAGTTGGCAGCCAAATGAGCACTGACTGTTTGAGCTGTCCTTATATACTGTGGAACCACTCGCATGGAATGCTGGGAGAGGCGGTATCCAGGCACGCCCCAGACAACTCCCCCTCGCCAACCACAGATTGGCTTAGAGGAACGTCACTCATGACTTTAGCCAATAAGGAGCCCAGCTATAGAAGCCTATAATGTTGCAGAAAATGGCTAGAAATTGCATTAGGACGCTCAAATTAGAGCTAACACTGCTATAAGGAATAACCTACCTAATGTGAAGAACCTGCGTTGCTAACGGCTCATTTGAGGGTATTAAAAGCCTTAGGAAACCCTCGTTCGTAAATGCTGGATCCCCATTGGCTAAAAAAGACGCCAAGGGGTGTGTTGGAAATGCGCCTATCAGAGCGCATCCACCGCCATCCGGGCCAATAGGAAGCCGCTGCATGCTCTGCTCGGCCTCCGTGTATCCCCTAGTACGCCCTGGCAGTGAATAAATTAAATGACGTCACGCAGAGAGCGGCCGTAGTCGCGTCTATGCACGTAACCAGGTTGCCAGGCCAACCGTCCTTGTAAACAATAACACACGCATCTCTGCCATCAGCGTGTGTAAGCTGGGATTCTGTAGGAGTTACAGTATGGTTTAAACAGAGGATGGTGCGCAAATATAGAGTATTAGACTCAATCCAAATAAAGAAAATAAATCCCAGTATCGGAATGGTAAGTGGATTGCATATTAACCCTCCGTTAAGTATATACCCACATATGCATTATTAATAAAGGCAAAAGTCCCAAAAAGGGACAATTAAACCATACAGGGTGCACATGATAATGCAAATTATTTTTTAAAAGGAAAACCTTTATATTATGCTTGTAAAAAGGGGGGGAACGGAGGTGTTATATCTCCACAACCATCAAAGTCACTACCAAACCTCTGTTATTAAATTAAGGAAAACGGTAGGAAAATTCCAAATATAAATGAAACCATTTTCAACGCTACTAATAGCTCATAGAGAGGTCAGGTAAGGCCAAAGGACAAAGGGAATTCTCATGTAGAAAAAGGGGGGAGACAAAACAGTGCAGATAAAAAAGGGTAAAGGAGAGCTAAATGAAGGGAGCAAAAGTGAACCCCTCATTCATACCATTGGGACTCAATGTACCCAGACGATAGATCCAACGAGCCTCTAACTGTCTCAATTTTTGGTCCAAGTTACCCCCTCTTGGACCCATCTTCCATCTCTGTATTACCCAAAAGCGTAGGCATGTGGGATCACCACAATGTTTTTCCACAAAATGTTTAGCCACTGATGTTTTACGTTTATGATGGATGTCACCAAGGTGTTCCATGATACGTGTTTTGACTGCCCTAGTAGTCTCACCTATATAGAGTAGGGGGCAGGGGCATTGTATCGCATACACAACGCCTTCTGTCTCACAATTGAAAAAATCAAACAGCTCGAATGTACGGCCGTCTTTGGGGGCGGTGAAGTCCTTACATTTCTGTACATTTATGCACGCCTTACATTTCCCGCATTTGTACATTCCTTTTAATGGGCCACTGAGCCAGGTTTTCTTCGCTACTCCTGCGCCCTCACCTTTCATAGATAGAAAGGAGTGTGTTATACTATCACCCAGATTTTTCCCCCTTCGGTAGGTGATTTGAGGTGCCCGTGGTAGGTATGTATTCAATTGTGGATCCAATTTTAGAATTGACCAGTGTCTGCCCAAAATTCTTTTAATATTGTTGGACTGGTTAGAGAAAGTGCTAATCATTCTGGGTTTGTTTTCAACAGACAATCGATCCCTATTTTTTGGTATCAGTAGGTCCTTCCTTTCGATACCCTGTACTTTCTCGTATGCTCCAGATATTACTGTTTTTGGATATCCACGTTCAGTGAACCTTTTTTCCAGAGTAAGACACTCTTTATCAAAATCTGACTGATTCGAACAATTTCTGCGGGCCCTAAGGAACTGCCCCTTGGGGATACCCCTCTTAAGTGGTTCTGGATGGTAACTATCCAATGCCAACAAAGAGTTTGTAGCCGTTGGTTTGCGATATATCTTAGTATCCAGGCCACCATGGTCATTCTTGGTGATCTGTACATCAAGGAAACTGATTGTGTGTTTATCAATCTCATGAGTGAAAAACATTCCAATATCATTACGGTTGAGTTGGACTACAAAATCAGCGAAAAGATCTCTGGGGCCGTCCCACAAGATGAAGATGTCATCTATGAAACGGCCCCAGAAGATCACATGGGAGGTATAGATCGCAAGTTCCTCTGCGAACACTATGGTGTCCTCCCACCAACCCAGAAACAAATTTGCATATGAGGGGGCACACGCCGTCCCCATAGCGCATCCCCTCACTTGTAGATAGTATCTGTTCTGGAATAGGAAGTAATTGTGTGTAAGAATAAATTCAATTAACTCCAGTACAAGAGAGGAGTGATCTTTCATATGAATGCTCCTTGTTCTGAGGAAGTGTTCAGTAGCCCTCAGTCCTAAATCGTGGCCAATGTTATTATACAGAGATTCAACGTCAAGACTGGCCAACCAGACATTTTCTGTAATGTGTACATCATGAAGTTTATTTAGTAGGTCCATTGTGTCCCTAAGGTAGGAAGGCAGACTTTCCACGAACGGCCGTAAGAAGAAATCAACATATTTACTAGCCTGTTCGGTTAGGCAGTTATTCCCCGATATTATAGGCCGTCCGGGTGGTGTGGAGGAATTTTTATGTACTTTAGGGAGGGCATAAAAGGTAGCCGTCGTCGGGGACTTATTTATAATGCAATCAAAATCATTTTTATCCAGAGTTCCTTTCAATTTTGCTTCCTTTAAAACTTTTTCAAGTTTATTGACAAATACGCTTGTGGGGTTACTTTCCAGTTTCCTATACTGTTTATGGTCAGACAGGATTGTTGTACACATTTTAATGTATGACTCCCGAGACATCACAACAATATTTCCCCCTTTGTCAGATTTCTTTATGACTAGATTGTCATTTTTCATTAATTTCTCCAGTGCCTGTTGTTCATCCCTGTTCAGATTTTTCTGACTACTCTTATGTTTCTCCCTTGATAGATCCTCCAGATCTCTTACCACCGTGTCTACAAAAGTCTGAATAGTGGCATACCCACTTATGCTAGGGCAAAATTTACTTTTTAATGTCAGATTGCTTTTCTGTGCCCCCAGATGTACTTCCCCTGTCCTATTTTCCTCCATTAGGTCATTCAAAATGGCCAGTGTGTTTTCATCCCTTTCTTCCCTCCTTTTCATTTGCATCGTGGGGGAGTTCATGTATTTATACACCGCCAGTTTCCTTGCAAACAAATTAACGTCTTTTACAGTTTCAAATAAATCGAAGTCTGGTGTAGGAACAAATGTAAGGCCCTTCAAGAGGACAGAAATCTCTGCTGGATCTAAAACATAATCAGTCAAATTAATAATTTGCATAGTGTCAGTTTTATCAGTCAAGTCATTCACCACTCTTCCTCCCTCCGTTTCCAGTGGGCTGTTTTGTACCCCCATCTGTCCCGGTTTCGTAATTGTCGGGGGGTCCCGGGGTTCTGAGGTTTTTGTTCCCCCGGTCTTCCCCTGCCTCTGCCTCGGGGTTTCCTTGGTCTCCCTGGTGGATCCCCTGATTTTGCACCTTTGTTGGATTCAGATTCAGATTCAGTTTCAGTCTCACAGTCAGAGGAGGCCGGAGTCTCCTGTACGGGGTCACTACCTGGTGTCCGCTTCCAACTATAGACTTTGCCACTTTTGAAATCACGACAATCGCGGATATATTTTTTATGTTTTCTGACCTTTATGGTTTCTTTATGATTCAATACCTTTTTCTGTAATTTCTCCTCTAACTTTTTATAGTCAGGGTGTTCCTTAAAACCAGTCACTTTAGTATGTTCAGTGGCAAGTTTATCATTAATTTTTTCAAGATATTTCACTTCATAATCTCTTAGAAAGGTCATTAGCTCCAAAGTCTGTTTAGTTTTGAGGGCATTCCAACCCTTCATAAATATCTCATCCTCTGTATGTGCATGGGGGACCACTAAATTACGTAAACCTCTAAAAGTTATTTGATCTTTAATGTATTTATTAAAGCTAGAGACCTCCCACCAGCTCCTATTATGATCCTTATACAGGTCAAAGATTTTTTTGAAAGCTTCATCAATCTCGGATTTAGGTGGAGGGGTGGTAGTGGGAACTGCATTAATTGTTTTGTCACATGAGAAAACCTCTTTTGCTTCAGCAATCAGATTCGATACATCGGGAATACTATCCAGAAAGCCTGACATAGCCGAAATATTCTTTGAGGGCCCTCTCCTTAAGGTAAATGGCGTCAGGTCGCCAAGTAATCAACTCAATATTTAAACACACCTGAATTCAATATATTCACAACTAAGTACCTTTTGGAGGAACCAATAGAATAAAACGTAACTTTTACTTATTTATTAGATTAAAAGGAAATCGGCGCAGACATTACTAATAGTGAACATGTGAATCAATTGGGTTGGCGGACAAAGGTTAGTTGTCACACGGACAGGCCTGCCAAGATCCCAATAAGAAATTATTAAACCCCTACACCCAGAAACCCTACATGTTTCGTTTCATTAATAGAAACTTCGTCAGGAGTGAGCAGTAGTAAAGTGTTAGAGTGCCAAACAAAATGCTAAAATAATAAAGACATATTAACAATCACATGATACACATATTAGAGTAGTAGCTAGTATGGCCCCCAGTTGGCAGCCAAATGAGCACTGACCGTTTGAGCTGTCCTTATATACTGTGGAACCACTCGCATGGAATGCTGGGAGAGGCGGTATCCAGGCACGCCCCAGACAACTCCCCCTCGCCAACCACAGATTGGCTTAGAGGAACGTCACTCATGACTTTAGCCAATAAGGAGCCCAGCTATAGAAGCCTATAATCTAATAAATAAGTAAAAGTTACGTTTTATTCTATTGGTTCCTCCAAAAGGTACTGTGATGTAGAGGGTCAAAGTTGACCCTCCATGTGCATTATGGGGCGAACCGAACTTCCGCAAAGGTTCGCCTGCAGGACGCGAACGCGAACCACGGAAGTTCGCATGGAACCGTTCGCAGGCGAACCGTTCGGCCCAACTCTATTGATAATATCCGACAGGTCTGATGACCTGCCGGATAGATTTCCTGCTCGATCCCCGCTCGTCCCCGCCGGCGCTCCTTATCAGCTGCTCCATCCCCGCTATTGTGCGCCGGCGGGGACGAGCGGGGATCGAACCGCGTGCACGCGCGCGGACGAGTGGGGATGCACCGGCATCGAGCCGCTGGCTCGATCCGGCGCATAATTGTATCAATGTATGCCCAGCATAACAACCAAAGTTTAGAAAACTCTAAAGAGACAAATGTCTCTCTAATCAAATCTAATTAGAGAGAAATTTGTCGGCTGCCTATGAAGTCTCTCGGGAATCGTCCAGGCCCGTCGCTGTTCCCCTAATGTATAAATGTGTGTGCATGCGTGCATTTATACATTACCTGTCCTGAGTCGTGGTGCCTATCCGTCTTCTGAATCTGCCGCTCTTCCATAGCCGCATACACGCCACCAGCATGGTGTGTGACGTCACACGCCGGCGTGCTATGCGTGTGTATGCAGCTAATGGAAGAGCGGAGGATTCAGAATACGGATAGTCACAGCGACACAGGACAGGTAATGTATAAATGCACGCATGCACACACATTTATACATTACCTGTCCTGAGTCGTGGTGCCTATCCGTCTTCTGAATCTGCCGCTCTTCCATAGCCGCATACACGCCACCAGCATGGTGTGTGACGTCACACGCCGGCGTGCTATGCGTGTGTATGCAGCTAATGGAAGAGCGGAGGATTCAGAATACGGATAGTCACAGCGACACAGGACAGGTAATGTATAAATGCACGCATGCACACACATTTATACATTACCTGTCCTGTGTCGCGGTGCCTATCCGTCTTCTGAATCTGCTGCTCTTCCATAGCCGCGTACACGCCGCCAGCATGTTGTGTGACATCACACGCCGGCGTGCTATGCGTGTGTATGGAGCTAATGGAAGAGCGGAGGAATCAGAATACGGATAGGCACCGCGACAAAGGACAGGTAATGTATAAATGCACGCATGCACACACATTTATACATTAGGGGAACAGCGTTGGAGGTTTTGTCTCATTCGTCGCTCATCTCGATATCGCTTGCCATTAACGCCCCACACCCGATCGAGCAAGTCAGCTCTACATCTTGCAGCATATCCAACCAATTCATGCGGCCAATTTCAGCCTGAAATTGGTTGCATTGTTGATTGGGCATACACTTGGCGGCACCGATTTTCTGATTTTCATCTGATTCCGATTACGATCATCGAATCGGATGGTCGATCCGCCGCCAAGTCGTCTGACGTATGGCCGCCTTTACAAAGAGAACTCTGTTGCTGTGCGTAACTCAACATGATTGCGTCACATGTTGCTTTATTACAGAGTAACCAAGCAGCTCAGGGTGATCCAAACCACTAGGAATGTATAGGGGGATAAAAGAGACCAAAAAGCCCTCCTACTAAAAAGCAATGCTTGGTGATGCTTTATTAAAACTGAAGTTGTCTCTTTTAGAGGAAAAAATGCAGGCAACATACAGTAAGATTTATTAAAAACCAGTGCAAGGAAGATTGGAGCACAACAGGTGCAGACGTAGAGCAGCTGCTCAGCTTAGCTCCAATTTTCTTTGCCCTGTTGGATAAATCTGCTGCACAAATGGGGACAGTGGCATAGCTAGAAAGCCATTAATCCCAGTGCTACAGAATGCATACATGAAAAAAAGGTGCATGGAAAAAAAGGGCCCAAGGAATTACTTCTAGAAGAATATTGCTTAAATTATCGATATTCTACTACTGGATTCTGATAGTAACATGTCGGTAATATTTATTTATGGCTGACCCTAATCCTATTTTAACACAGAACCCTCCTTCTACTGATGCCTAACCCTAATACCCCCCTGGTGGTGCCTAACCCTAAGACCCCCCTGGTGGTGCCTAACCATAAGACCCCCACTGGTGGTGCCTAAACTTAAAGCGGACCCAAACCAAACATTTTTTTAATTCAAAATACTTAGTTGCACTATTCTGACACATACAAAGATAAATAAACACTCATTAGAGCCTATGAGCATTTCAGTGCATGCTTTTCACCCTTTTCTTTTCATAACTAGGGTTATACTGGGGGCATCCATTAGCAATTCCTCCATTGCCGGACACCATCTACTCCACCAGTTTGCTGGTTCTGTCCCGGCAATATGAAAGGAAGGGGAGGAGTTCCTCCAATAAATGTAAAATATTTTATATTTGTCATCATGCAGCTGAAAAATGGCTGCTATTTATTATTATAATTTAGAAAATAGATTTTATTTCTGAAATCTTGTATTTTTAATTTGGGTCCACTTTAAGACCCCCACCTGGTGGTGCCTAACCCTTAGACCCCCCCCCCCCCCCCCAATTGTAGACTCTGTGTTCCCCTATTGCCACACCACTGAAAACGTTCAGGGAACAGTATGGAACATAAGTGATTTAGCAAATCTGTATTTGCAATAACTGTCTGCAATCAGGTGGTAAAGTTTTACAACTCTCTTCTGGTGCTTACCTTCAGGTCAGGTATAACAAACTTTGCATTGCTGGAGAGGTTGGCTTTGGATGTTACAGTGTTCATCCTATCTAGCGCTGTCAGATTGGTCTTGTCCCCTGGAACTGAAATTAACCAGAACTCTGACATCTTCCAGCTTTAGATCAGTCCTAGGGGAGCTGGAAGCAAATAAGGAAAAAAAAGTTACAATGTTACCAAGTCCAAAGCTAAAGTCATTTTGAATAATATCCAATGCAAAATCTATACGTGCATGACACTGTTGAGTTTACACACTATTGTTATTATCTTTCATTTATAAAGCTAGTATATAGGCTACAGCGCAGTGCTGAACTGCAAGCAGTAATTACGGTGTGCAAAGTATACATTTTAATAACAGGTAAAAGCTGTGGCACAATAAGAGAAAAGGATCCTGCCCGGCAAATACAACAGGTAAGGAAAATGGGACTGTGGAAAATCACCAATGAAGGCTTAGTGTAATGAAGAAAGAGTGTGTTAAAGGTAGGAAAGTGTCTAATAGGATGAGTGGTGGATTTCCAGAAAGTGGGAGCAGCCCTTGAGAAGTCTTGGAGCCCTGCATGGAGACAGATTAAGAGTGAGAAAAACATTTATTGATCATTGGATTAGAGGAGAGAGTTGTACATCTGTATTAAGTCAAATTTGGAAATTTAGGAGGGATGGGACCTGTAAAATAATTTAAAGGCAAAAGACGGTCACCTAAATTTCATTCTGCGTTAACTTGGTAGTTACTGAAGAGGAACAGCAGATGAGGAATAATGAGAAGTTATGCCACTAGTTAGTTGCAGCATTCACGATGGATTGAATCATGGGTAGGCATGTGTCATGTCTATAAGCTGGCCTTTCCACCCATAGAAAAGCCAGTTAATTATAAGACGGATGGATGGGCTGTGGCTATAGTTGCTGAGGTGAGTCTTCATGCAGAAAATTTCAGATGCAGCACGCCCTGCCAGATCTCTCTGCAGCCATGTTTATCAAAATAAGTGATGCAGAAAGAATGTACAGTATGAAGTTGCATAGAAAGAGTATTTGTGTCAGAAAAAGGCACAGGTTCACTTGCAGAGGTATAATTATTCATAACTTGAAGAGAATCCATCATATATCATCCAAAAACTGTAAAAGATATACTGTAGCATCAAAAGAAAGCCCCATCTGTCCGGTAAAAAAAAAATATATGGGTTAGTTAGACCAAATATAAGAACAGGGCATAGTTCAATCAGCATGTAATGCATGTAGTGATGCAAGCTCACATCCAAAAGCCTAAAAAATAGTCTGGGTAACACAGATTTGAAAGTTTTAAAGGCGTGGATCTGAAGTGGTTAATAAAACAAGATATAGGCTCCAGAAGAGAAACATGGAGGGTGCCATGAGACAGACTTCTAGATACAGTACGTATAATTGCCCAGCTGTGTTGCAGATTCTGTACCTGTAATACGTTCTAAGTCACACACAAATGGAACAAGTGTCAGATAATAGACACGATATCTGAGCCGCATACAGTGGGAAGCGAAAGTTTGGGCAACCTTGTTAATTGTCATGATTTTCCTGTATAAATCGTTGGTTGTTACGATAAAAAATGTCAGTTAAATATATCATATAGGAGACACACACAGTGATATTTGAGAAGTGAGATGATGTTTATTTGATTTACAGAAAGTGTGGAACAATTGTTTAAACAAAATTAGGCAGGTGCAGAAATTTGGGCATCACAAAAAATAAATGAAATCAATATTTAGTAGATCCTCCTTTTGCAGAAATTACAGCTTCTAAACGCTTCCTGTAAGTTCCAGTGAGAGTCTGGATTCTGGTTGAAAGTATTTTGGACCATTCCATGGACCTAGTTCATTCAGGTTTGATGGTTTCCGAGCATGGACAGTTCTCTTTATCTTACACCACAGATTTTCAATTATATTCAGGTCTGGGGACTAAGATGGCCATTCCAGAAAGTTGTTCTTGTTTCTCTGCATGAATGCTTTAGTGGATTTTGAGCAGTGTTTAGGGTCGTGGTCTTGTTAAAAGATCCAGCCCCGGCGCAGCTTCAGCTGTGTCACTGATTCCTGGACATTGTTCTCCAGAATCTGCTGATACTGTGTGTAATCCATGTGTCCCTCAACTTTGACAAGATTCCCAGTTCCTGCTCTGGCCACACAGCCCCACAGCATGATGGAACCACCACCATATTTTACAGTAGTAGCAGGTGTTTTTCTTGGGATGCTGTGTTGTTTTTCCTCCATGCATAATGCCCCTTGTTATGCCCAAATAACTCAATTTTAGTTTCATCAGTCCACAGCACCTTATTTCAAAATGAAGCTGGCTTGTCAAAATGTGCTTTTAGCATATCTCATGCGGCCGCTAAAATCTCTGAGACAGCTTTCTGTATCCTTCCCCTAAACCATGATGGTGAACAATCTTTCTCTTCAGGTCATTTGAGAGTTGTTTTGAGACCCCCATGTTGCTACTCTTCAGAGAAAATTAAAAGAGGAGGTAAACTTACAATTGACCCCCTTAAATACTCTTTCTTATAATTGGATTCACCTGTGTATGTAGGTCAGGGGTCACAGAGCTTACCAAGCCAATTTGAGTTTCAGTAACTAGTTCTAAAGGTTTTGGAATGAATAAAATGACAACAGTGCCCACATTTATGCACCTGCCTAATTTTATTTAAACAATTGTTGCACACTTTCTGTAAATCCAATAAACGCCATTTTACTTCTCAAATATCACTGTGTGTGTCTCCTGTATGATATATTTAACTGACATTTTTTATCATAACAACCAACGATTTATACAAGAAAATCATGATGATTAACATGGTTGCCTAAACGTTCGCATCCCACTGTATGTTTTCTGGGTGACTGAGCACTATAGTCAAGTGATCAGTATTAAGGTGGCCACACACCATACAATTTTTTAAATATCTGTTCAATTCAAGAATTGCAATCCATTTTTTTTTACTGATTGTAACATTTAAAAAATCTGACCAATGTACCACTATGTTCAATTTTTCCCCAGTTATGATAAAAATGATTGAGTATGAGGCGCGCACCCCGAACCGTCGCTCGTCGCTGCTGTCACCAGGCGATTGGCGGCGGTCAATCGCATGGCGACAGTTGCCGCCGCAACTGTCGCTAGTCCGCGTGTGTATGCGGACTAGAGACAGCAACATAATAGACAATCCACGGCGCTTCCGGCGAGGGGGAGGAACGTCGGTGACAGCTTCCGTCGCTTCAGTAATCCGTCTTCCGCGTGTGTACGCGGAGGGACCTGGCGAGGAGCTGTTGCTGAACCTGTCATGCACACGCTCCCGTGTGCTAGCGACAGGACAAAAAGTAGCCCGTGAGTATGGGCCATTAGAGTGTATGGTTGTCTGAAAAGGTGGCTTTTAAGGGTGTGCTTGAAGGTTCCAAGTGTTAGAGAGTGACGGATGTCTTTTTAAAGGAAATTCCAGAGGAGGGGAGAGGTTCATGAGAAATCCTGTAAATGGGAATGGGAGGTGATGATGATGATTGAAAGAAGGAGGAGGTGTGCAGGGCGAAGAGATGTATCTAGTGAAGAGATGTATGGCAGAGAAATCCTGTGGTGAGCTTTGTAGGTTAGTGTTAAGAGTTTGAACTGGATCCTCTTGTTAATTGGCAGCCAATGAAGAGCTTGACAGAGAGGGGCAGCAGATGAGGAGAAGAGAGATGAATGAGTTATTCAGGTTCAGTATAGACTGGAGAGATGCAAGTCTGTTTGTAAGCCAAAGAGAAGGATATTACTGCAGTCAAGGCAAGATATGAAGGCATGTACTCACATTTAAATAGTGTCATGAAAGAGAAAATGTTGGGGGCGTGGCTTGACGCTGACTGAAGATGGCTGCCTGATTCCTCTTCTCCCGCTCCCTGTCCGCTAAAGCAACCAAACGAGAGTTCTCTGGTCGGCCCTCGTAGATATGCCGGGCACCCGAAGGCAACAGAATACTTCAGCTACCCCCAAAACAACTTTGCCTCATCAGGGGAAGACGGTTCCCGAGATATTTAAATCTCAGAAGGCGAGCAACCAGGCCTCCAAGATGGCGACGACGGGCGATGGAAGTAGCACCCCTTCCTCTTCTCCACCCGAGAGTTCCAAGGCAAAAGGAGGACAACAAAGAACCACCACCCTAGCAGATATGCAGCGCATTGCGGAGGATATTAAAAACTCACTGTTTTCCGCCATCTCGGAGGTCAGAGCAGATGTAGCTGCCATTGGATCCAGACTGCAATCCCTGGAAGCTGTAAACTCCAAGCAAATGACGCAGATAAAATCTCTCCGTAGTACTTCGGACGAACATGACTCAAGACTCCTGGAACATGCTAGACACCTAGAAGACTTAGACAACAGGGGTCGTAGGTGCAATATTCGTGTGAAAGGAGTTCCAGAGACGGTGAGCACTGACGATATTAAAGGTGCGCTAACTAACATTTTTAATAAGCTGCTGAACAGAACCCTGGACACGGAAATAGCATTTGTTCGTGCACACCGGGCACTGCGCCGACGCAACACAGACACGGAAAAGGCGAGAGACATAATATGCTGCTTGGATTCATTTCCACTGAAGGAAGACATAATGCGCGCTGCGCGCTCCCAAGATGAGATCCTTTTCAATGGGGTGCCCATCCAATTGTTCCAGGACTTATCCGCAATTACCCTGGCTAAGCGCCGCATGCTGAAACCCCTCCTGCAAGCTCTAAGGGATAAAGGCCTGACATATCGGTGGCGCTTCCCCTTCTCATTATCGGTAACGGATGGGGGAAAAGTATATACCCTGCGTTCGGCAGCAGGCACGAAGGACTTCTGCAAATACCTTGGCTTACCCATACTGGATATACCAAACTGGGACCATGCTTCACCGTTCCAAAACCCAAGCTCCTCAGGTCAAATCTACGATCGCAAATCGAAAAGCAATAGAGAGATCGTGCCTCACAGATCCAGGAGCAGAGAATCATCGAGACAGGCTACTCCAGAACGATCGCAACGCGATCCAGATTCCTCTGCTGAAGACCAATGACCATCTATCCCTTTTTACAGTTTCAGTAACTACTCGCCTCCATAGAGTGGTATATATTCTGAGGAACTTTTGCTGTTTCTTATTTGACTTTACTTTTCTGGTGTTCTTCTGTTCCTGTATTAACTGTTGCTAGTGCCTGAGTCTGATTGCATCACTCTGGAGGTTTATACAATCGCTCCGTGAGCTGATTTTTTTCTCGGACTTGTACACGTATGTATGTATGTGTATGTACATGATTATGCTCTCTCATGCCATTTTCTGTTTTTCTAGAAGGAGGAAGCTATTGTTCCCTGGGTTTGGGTGTGCTTGGTGATTGGGGTGGGGGGGGGGGACTGGGGACACTGCGAATGGTTGATTTGATGCCTTCCTCAAAATGTGAATATTGGATAAAAGATATATTTTCCGCATTCAATATACCCATAGGTGTATAATTACGATATCACTATATAGAGAGTTAGGAGGGTGCGCTATGTTAACTAGATTGTATGTTTGCTGAGATAGACGCCAGCTAGTACTCCAATACATAACTATGCCATGGTTGTTCCCCTCTCTCCCCCCTTCTCCTTCCTTATGCATTCTACCTTGCTTCTCCTTCTCTAGCTGTCGATTATCCCTTCTTGATACCCTACACTTTTTGCTGTTGCCCCTCTCCCTCCCTTCCAATTCCGCTTACTGGCGACGCCCAATCTTCTGGGTAGTAGGATGGGATTTTATAAGGCTATTATACATTTGCATTGTATTTCAGGTAATGCGAGCATGTTAAGTATAAGTCCTTGTATGTATATATGCACAGATATTTAGATTTAGCATCACGGTTGGTTATAGCGATGTTCAGATCTACCCTAGCACAACGATGAAAATCTAAGATAATGTTCTTGCTGAGTAGTATCCCCGCTGCACTTAGTTTAATGTAATAAGGATGGTGAGTACCTTACTATTCTGTTCCTATACCTACTCTTGGATAAATAAACAGTAGGCTGGACAACCGTAGGGGCCCAAGCTCAAATACTAACCCCTCCCTCCTTAGAGGGCCGACCAGAATCACTAGAATTCTATTTAATAGCGGTCATAGCGGTTTCCCCATGTTGTTGGATATTCCTATTGTCACTTTATTTAATCACTTGGTAGACTATTATTGGTCGTCTTCGGTCACGTTATCCAACTCCCCCGCACAGTGTGTTGATCCATACACTGAACTTATATTACCCACAAAGGTTGTGTGCACGCCCATCCAAGGCGTGCTCACGTGGGTCAGTCTTAATCCTTTCCACCACTAATTATTGTAGCAGGCTATATGATCCGGAGGCACATCTTTCACGCTGGGTATTTTTTCCTTTTTCTTCTTTCTTCTGTACTCCATATTATTATACTATACAGCCGCTCTCTCCCATTTGACTTCCTCCCTTTGCATAATTGTCTCGTTGTCCTGGTCAGCATGAATTCAGGGGCTCACAATTACTCTGATCGAAGTGCATCTCAGTTAGCATGGAGAGTGATTTCCTTTAACATAAATGGCTTAAACACACCTGAAAAAAGAACTACGGTTTTTAATTTCCTACGCAAAGAAAAAGTTCATATTGCTCTGCTACAAGAGACCCACTTCCGTACTGGCCATTTGCCTACTAGATTTGATCAAAATTATCCTCTAGCTTTTCATGCCACAGCTCCCTCCTCTAAGACTAAAGGAGTCTCTATTTTTCTCAGTCGAGATATACCGTTCAAACTGGAGGAATGTGAACAAGACCCAGAGGGTCGCTACCTGTTTATCAATGGGAAAATTGCAGATAAGGAGGTTACGATTGCTAATGTCTATGTCCCTAATAAAAAACAGCCTTCCTTCATAGCAGCCATGCTGACCAGGTTAGAGAAATTTGCCAAAGGCCTACTTATAGTGGGAGGAGATTTCAATGTGTCACTGAATCCCATTCAAGATTGCTCAAATGGTTCTTCTGTGCTCTCTTATAGAGCATTACGATATATCAAAACTAAACTACAAAACATGTCCCTTATGGACCCATGGAGAATATCTCACACCCTTGAAAAGGACTACACATATTTCTCCGCTATTCACAACAGATATTCCAGAATAGATTACCTTTTTGTTACCCAGCGTGACTAGCCCTGTGTCAGAGAGTCTTCGATAGGTTCTATATCCATTTCAGACCATGCTCCTGTATTTATCTCCCTTACGGTCCCTGTCAGAACGCCCACTTCATGGACATGGAAGTTGAACCCTAACCTTCTAGCAGATAAAGACAGAAGTCACATGATATCGGATGCCCTAGATGACTATTTTCGTTTGAACGACGATACGGAAGCTTCAAACATTACTATCTGGGAAGCGCATAAGACAGTAATAAGGGGTCACCTTATTAGAATGGGTTCCAAATTGAAGAAAGACAGATAGGAGGGAGTGGTGAAACTCTCAACAGTAATTAAAAATTTAGAGCGAGCTCATAAGCAGTCCTTGGCTGCTGCTAATTTACTAGAACTAAACAATGCCAGAACCGCGCTTGACCGGTTACTTTACTCAGATGCTAGACGGAAACTGATGTGTTCCAAAAAAATCTTTTATGAACATGGCAATAAGAGTGGGAAGTATTTAGCTCGAGCCCTACGTAAACAGTCCTCCCACTCTAATATACACTCTCTGATTAATAAACATTCCAAGAAGCTGTATAGAACTGAGGAAATTGCAGAGGAATTTCGGAGTTATTATGAGTCACTCTACAATTTACAAGATCAGCCATCTGATCAGAACCCGTTGCCCTCCAGGGCCAACAGGATTGCCGATTTCCTAGCTAAACACGCGCCCTCACTCCATTTGGAGCAATCAGACCGTGAAGATCTTGAATCCCCAATCCAGGAAGATGAATTCCTGGCAGCAGTCAAAGCAATGAAATCTGGCAAAGCACCTGGCCCTGACGGGTATACAAGTCAATACTATAAGATGTTCTGAAATAAATTGGCACCAGCGTTTATAAAAGCATTCAATTCAGTAGCACCTGACACTATACCCTGTAGTCAGTTTCTGGAGGCGCATATTGCGATAATTCCGAAACCGGGCAAGGATCCTCAGTTCTGTACAAATTATCGACCTATATCCTTGTTGAATCTGGACGCGAAAATTTTGGCCAAAATTTTGGCTAATCGCCTACTTCCATTCATTCCAGACTATGTGAACCAAGACCAGGCCGGTTTTATACCTGGCCGAGAAGCTAAGGACAATGTCATGCGGGCAGTAGATATTATGGCCTATGCAAGGAAAAAAGGAATAAAAGCTTTCCTCCTTTCAACTGACGCTGAAAAAGCGTTTGACAGGGTGGCCTGGGACTTTATACGGGCCGTCCTGTCAAGCCTGGGATTAGGAGATTCCATGTGTAAATGGATAGGCCTTCTATACACCAATCCCACCGCTAGAATTAAGGTCAACGGGTTCCTTTCGGATAGGCTTTGCATTACCAATGGAACCAGACAGGGGTGCCCCCTGTCCCCCCTAATAGAGTTGGGCCGAACGGTTCGCCTGCGAACGGTTCCATGCGAACTTCAGTGGTTCGCGTTCGCGTCCCGCAGGCGAACCTTTGCGGAAGTTCGGTTCGCCCCATAATGCACATGGAGGGTCAACTTTGACCCTCTACATCACAGTCAGCAGGCCCAGTGTAGCCAATTAGGCTACACTAGCCCCTGGAGCCCCACCCCCCCTTATATAAGGCAGGCAGCGGCGGCCATTACGGTCACTCGTGTGCTGCCTGCGTTAGTGAGAGTAGGGCGAGCTGCTGCAGACTGTCTCTCAGGGAAAGATTAGTTAGGCTTAACTTGTTCCTGTCTGGCTGCATACCTGTTCTGTGAACCCACCACTGCATACCTGTGCTGTGAACCCACCACTGCATACCTGTGCTGTGAACCCACCACTGCATACCTGTGCTGTGAACCCACCACTGCATACCTGTGCTGTGAACCCACCACTGCATACCTGTGCTGTGAACCCACCACTGCATACCTGTTCAGTGAACCTGCCACTGCATACCTGTTCTGTTCAGTGGACCCGCCACTGTATACCTGTTCATTGAACCCACCACTGCATACCTGTGCTGTGAACCCACCACTGCATACCTGTTCTGTGAACCCACCACTGCATACCTGTTCAGTGAACCCGCCACTGCATACCTGTTCTGTTCAGTGGACCCGCCACTGTATACCTGTTCAGTGAACCCGCCCCTGCATACCTGTTCTGTTTAGTGAACCCGCCACTGTATACCTGTTCTGTTTAGTGAACCCGCCACTGCATACCTGTTCTGTTCAGTGGACCCGCCACTGTATACCTGTTCAGTGAACCCGCCACTGCATACCTGTTGTGTTCAGTGAACCTGCCACTGCATACCTGTTCTGTGAACCCGCCACTGTATACCTGTTCTGTTTAGTGAACCCACCACTGTATACCTGTTCTGTTTAGTGAACCCGCCACTGTATACCTGTTCTGTTTAGTGAACCCGCCACTGCATACCTGTTCTGTTCAGTGGACCCGCCACTGTATACCTGTTCAGTGAACCCGCCACTGCATACCTGTTGTGTTCAGTGAACCTGCCACTGCATACCTGTTCTGTGAACCCGCCACTGTATACCTGTTCTGTTCAGTGGACCCGCCACTGTATACCTGTTCAGTGAACCCGCCACTGCATACCTGTTCTGTTTAGTGAACCCGCCACTGCATACCTGTTCTGTTCAGTGGACCCGCCACTGTATACCTGTTCAGTGAACCCGCCACTGCATACCTGTTGTGTTCAGTGAACCTGCCACTGCATACCTGTTCTGTGAACCCGCCACTGTATACCTGTTCTGTTTAGTGAACCCGCCACTGTATACCTGTTCTGTTTAGTGAACCCGCCACTGCATACCTGTTCTGTTCAGTGGACCCGCCACTGTATACCTGTTCAGTGAACCCGCCACTGCATACCTGTTGTGTTCAGTGAACCTGCCACTGCATACCTGTTCTGTGAACCCGCCACTGTATACCTGTTCTGTTTAGTGAACCCGCCACTGTATACCTGTTCTGTTTAGTGAACCCGCCACTGCATACCTGTTCTGTTCAGTGGACCCGCCACTGTATACCTGTTCAGTGAACCCGCCACTGCATACCTGTTGTGTTCAGTGAACCTGCCACTGCATACCTGTTCTGTGAACCCGCCACTGTATACCTGTTCTGTTTAGTGAACCCGCCACTGTATACCTGTTCTGTTTAGTGAACCCGCCACTGCATACCTGTTCTGTTCAGTGGACCCGCCACTGTATACCTGTTCAGTGAACCCGCCACTGCATACCTGTTGTGTTCAGTGAACCTGCCACTGCATACCTGTTCTGTGAACCCGCCACTGTATACCTGTTCTGTTTAGTGAACCCGCCACTGTATACCTGTTCTGTTTAGTGAACCCGCCACTGCATACCTGTTCTGTTCAGTGGACCCGCCACTGTATACCTGTTCAGTGAACCCGCCACTGCATACCTGTTGTGTTCAGTGAACCTGCCACTGCATACCTGTTCAGTGAACCCGCCACTGTATACCTGTTCTGTTTAGTGAACCCACCACTGTATACCTGTTCTGTTTAGTGAACCCGCCACTGTATACCTGTTCTGTTTAGTGAACCCGCCACTGCATACCTGTTCTGTTCAGTGGACCCGCCACTGTATACCTGTTCAGTGAACCCGCCACTGCATACCTGTTGTGTTCAGTGAACCTGCCACTGCATACCTGTTCTGTGAACCCGCCACTGTATACCTGTTCTGTTCAGTGGACCCGCCACTGTATACCTGTTCAGTGAACCCGCCACTGCATACCTGTTCTGTTTAGTGAACCCGCCACTGCATACCTGTTCTGTTCAGTGGACCCGCCACTGTATACCTGTTCAGTGAACCCGCCACTGCATACCTGTTGTGTTCAGTGAACCTGCCACTGCATACCTGTTCTGTGAACCCGCCACTGTATACCTGTTCTGTTTAGTGAACCCGCCACTGTATACCTGTTCTGTTTAGTGAACCCGCCACTGCATACCTGTTCTGTTCAGTGGACCCGCCACTGTATACCTGTTCAGTGAACCCGCCACTGCATACCTGTTGTGTTCAGTGAACCTGCCACTGCATACCTGTTCTGTGAACCCGCCACTGTATACCTGTTCTGTTTAGTGAACCCGCCACTGTATACCTGTTCTGTTTAGTGAACCCGCCACTGCATACCTGTTCTGTTCAGTGGACCCGCCACTGTATACCTGTTCAGTGAACCCGCCACTGCATACCTGTTGTGTTCAGTGAACCTGCCACTGCATACCTGTTCTGTGAACCCGCCACTGTATACCTGTTCTGTTTAGTGAACCCGCCACTGTATACCTGTTCTGTTTAGTGAACCCGCCACTGCATACCTGTTCTGTTCAGTGGACCCGCCACTGTATACCTGTTCAGTGAACCCGCCACTGCATACCTGTTGTGTTCAGTGAACCTGCCACTGCATACCTGTTCTGTGAACCCGCCACTGTATACCTGTTCTGTTTAGTGAACCCGCCACTGTATACCTGTTCTGTTTAGTGAACCCGCCACTGCATACCTGTTCTGTTCAGTGGACCCGCCACTGTATACCTGTTCAGTGAACCCGCCACTGCATACCTGTTGTGTTCAGTGAACCTGCCACTGCATACCTGTTCTGTGAACCCGCCACTGTATACCTGTTCTGTTTAGTGAACCCGCCACTGTATACCTGTTCTGTTTAGTGAACCCGCCACTGCATACCTGTTCTGTTCAGTGGACCCGCCACTGTATACCTTTTCAGTGAACCCGCCACTGCATACCTGTTGTGTTCAGTGAACCTGCCACTGCATACCTGTTCTGTGAACCCGCCACTGTATACCTGTTCTGTTTAGTGAACCCACCGCATCAGTGCGCATACCTGTGCAGTTAAGTGAACCCACCTACCTTCGTGAGTGCACGCAGTGTGATATACCACTCCGTGCATACCCGATATGGACAAAACAGGTAGAGGAAGAGGTAGTGCCAGAGCCAGAGGAAGGCCACCCGGCAGGTCTGCGCGAGGTCGTGTAAATGTAATTTCGTGTGGACCTGGCCCACAGTACAGTGCTCGGAAGAAGGCACGTCCCATCACCTCCCAAGATTGTCAGGACGTGGTTGAGTATTTAGCGACACAGAACACCTCATCTTGCTCAGCCACCAGCGCTACTACTAGCACCACTTCCGCTGCATTTGACACTTCGCAAGAATTATTTAGTGTTGAAATCACTGATGCACAGCCATTGTTGTTACAGCCAGATGAATTTTCACCAGCTAATATGTCTGAGTTACGCGGCAACACTATGGATGTAACGTGTCAGGAGGATGAAGGACCTACTGATGGTGCAAGTTTGGATTTGTCTGAGGCAAGCGAAGCTGGGCAGGATGACTACGATGATGACGGTAATAGGGATCCTCTGTATGTTCCCAATAGAGGAGATGAAGAGGGGGACAGTTCAGAGGGGGAGTCAGAGAGTAGGAGGAGGAGAGAAGTTGCTGAAAGAAGCTGGGGCAGCTCTTCGTCAGAAACAGCTGGTGGCAGAGTCCGGCACCATGTATCGCCACCTATGTACAGCCAGCCAACTTGCCCTTCAGCATCAGCTGCTGAGGTCCCCATAGTGCCCACATCCCAGGGTGGCTCAGCGGTGTGGAAATTTTTTAATGTGTGTGCCTCAGATCGGACCAAAGCCATCTGTTCGCTCTGCCAACAAAAATTGAGCCGTGGAAAGGCCAACACTCACGTAGGGACAAGTGCCTTACGAAGGCACCTGGAGAAAAGGCACAAACAGCAATGGGATGGCCACCTGAGCAAAAGCAGCAGCAGCACACAAAAGCAAAGCCACCCTCCTTCTCCTCTTCCTCCTCCATCAGGTGCATTATCTGCTTCTGCCGCTTTCTCCCTTCCACCTTCACAGGCACCCTCCTCCACTCCGCCTCTGCCCTTGAGCGGTTCCTGCTCCTCTGCCCACAGCAGCAGTCAGGTGTCCGTGAAGGAAATGTTTGAGCGGAAGAAGCCAATTTCGGCCAGTCACCCCCTTGCCCGGCGTCTGACAGCTGGCGTGGCGGAACTGTTAGCTCGGCAGCTGTTACCATACCGGCTGGTGGACTCTGAGGCCTTCCGTAAATTTGTGGCCATCGGAACACCGCAGTGGAAGATGCCAGGCCGCACTTATTTTTCGAGAAAGGCCATACCCCAACTGCACCGTGAAGTTGAGAGGCAAGTGGTGTCATCTCTTGCGAAGAGCGTTGGGTCAAGGGTACACCTGACCACGGATGCCTGGTCTGCCAAGCACGGGCAGGGCCGCTACATTACCTACACAGCCCATTGGGTGAACCTGGTGGTGAACGATGGCAAGCAGGGCGCAGCGGACCAAATTGTGACACCTCCACGGCTTGCAGGCAGGCCTCCTGCCACCTCCTCTCCTCCTGCTACATGCTCTTCGCTGTCCTCCTCCTCCTTGGCTGAGTGGCAGTTCTCCTCTCCAGCTACACAGCCCCAGCTCCGCAGGGCCTATGCTGCATGCCAGGTACGACGCTGTCACGCCATCTTAGACATGTCTTGTCTCAAAGCGGAGAGTCACACTGGAGCAGCTCTCCTGGCTGCTCTTAAGAAACAGGTGGATGAGTGGCTGACCCCGCACCACCTGGAGATAGGCAACGTGGTGTGCGACAACGGCAGCAATCTGCTTGCCGCTTTGCATATGGGGAAGCTGACACACATACCCTGCATGGCACATGTCATGAATCTAGTGGTTCAAAGATTTGTGGCAAAGTACCCTGGCTTAGCGAATGTCCTGAAGCAGGCCAGGAAGTTCTGTGGGTATTTGAGGCGGTCTTACACAGCCATGGCACGCTTTGCGGAAATTCAGCGCAAAAACAACATGCCGGTGAGACGCCTCATTTGCGATAGCCCGACTCGCTGGAACTCGACCCTGCTCATGTTCTCCCGCCTGCTAGAACAGAAGAAAGCCGTGACCCACTACCTCTACAACTACAGTAGAATGAAACAGTCTGGGAAGATGGGGATGTTCTGGCCCGACAACTGGACACTAATGGAAAATGCATGCAGGCTCATGCGGCCGTTTGAGGAGGTGACCAACCTGGTGAGCCGCAGTGAGGGCACCATCAGCGACTTAATTCCCTACGCTTACTTCTTGGAGCGTGCTGTGCGTAGAGTGGCGGATGAAGCTGTGAATGAGCGTGACCAGGAACCGTTACGGCAGGAACAGGCATGGGACCAATTTTCATCAGACCCAGCTGTTTCCTCAACACCTGCGGCAGCACAGAGGGGGGAGGAGGAGGAAGAAGAGAAGTCGTGTGCAGAAGACGAGTCAGACTCAGAGGATGATGAGCAAGGTGTTTCTTTGGGGGAGGAGGAGGAGGAGGAGGAGGGGACAGCGGCAGGAGAACAACCTCAGCAGGCATCGCAAGGGGCTTGTGCTGCTCAACCTTCCCGTGGTATTGTTCGCGGCTGGGGGGAGGAGGTTGACTTACCTGACGTCACTGAGGAAGAGCAAGAGGAGATGGAGGTTACTGGATCCGACTTTGTGCAGATGTCGTCTTTTATGCTGTCCTGCCTGTTGAGGGACCCCCGTATAAAAAACCTCAAGGGGAATGAGCTGTACTGGGTGGCCACACTACTAGACCCTCGGTACAGGCACAAAGTGGCGGACCTGTTACCAACTCACCGGAAGGTGGAAAGGATGCAGCACATGCAGAACCAGCTGTCAACTATGCTTTACAATGCCTTTAAGGGTGATGTGACGGCACAACGCCAGCAAGGTACCACTGCCACTAATCCTCCTCCCGTGTCCACGCAGTCAAAGACAGGACGCTCCAGCGATCTCATGGTGATGTCGGACATGCGGACGTTCTTTAGTCCAACGCCTCGCCGTAGCCCTTCCGGATCCACCCTCCACCAACGCCTGGAACGGCAGGTAGCCGACTACCTGGCCTTAAGTGTGGATGTAGACACTGCTGTGAACAGCGATGAGGAACCCTTGAACTACTGGGTGCGCAGGCTTGACCTGTGGCCAGAACTGTCCCAATTTGCCATCCAACTTCTCTCCTGCCCTGCCGCAAGCGTCCTGTCAGAAAGGACCTTCAGCGCAGCTGGAGGCATTGTCACAGAGAAGAGAAGTCGCCTAAGTCACAAAAGTGTTAAGTACCTCACCTTTATCAAAATGAATGAGGCATGGATCCCGGAGGGCTGCTGCCCGCCCCAAGACTAAGTCAGTCCCCGCACACACAGCATCTCTGCCTGCACGCCGTGTGACTGGCTGCCTGGCCTGCCCCAAGAAGACTAAGTCGCTCCCAGTCCCTCCACACAGCATGTCTGCCTGCAGGCCGCTTGACTACCTTCTCCGCCACCACCAACAGGGTCCGGGACTCCAGGCGGATTGCTGAATTTTTTAGGCCGCTGCTAGCAGCGGCCGCTGTAATAATTTTTCTGGTGCGTGTACATGACTGCCTAATTTTTCTGGCTGCACTGCGGGCAGCTGCAACAACAAAAGAAAAGGCATGTACATGCGCCCATTCCCCTTCGTGATCATTACCTTGCTGTGGTGAAGGGGCTTGTGTATCACAATGAAGCAATGACCGGCGCCTAGATGAGTGTCTCGGGGGGCACACCCACGATAATAAGGTCGTTGCCTCATTGTGGTCAGACCAAATTTGATCAGCTGGACAGTCACTGTTCTGTCATTCAGCTACATCAGCCAGGCGACCATATGGGCTGTAAAGCCACCAAAACCTGCACTCTCGCC
Organism: Hyperolius riggenbachi; assembly: GCF_040937935.1. NCBI lineage: Eukaryota > Metazoa > Chordata > Amphibia > Anura > Hyperoliidae > Hyperolius > Hyperolius riggenbachi. The sequence goes on from NC_090649.1 coordinate 92,525,481, forward strand.
ATGGTGCGCACCAGTCCAGCACGGCCGTCACTACACAAACAGCTGTTTGTGCTGCGTTACACGGTGAGTTTGGTGTGTCAGTGTGAAGCAGTACCTTAATTACACTACCTGATTGATGTATACACATGCAAGATGTTTGAAAGCACTTTAGGCCTGTCATTTAGCATTCAATGTGATTTCTGCCCTTAAAACGCTGCTTTGCGTCAAATCCAGATTTTTCCCGGGGACTTTTGGCATGTATCCCACTCCGCCATGCCCCCCTCCAGGTGTTAGACCCCTTGAAACATCTTTTCCATCACTTTTGTGGCCAGCATAATTATTTTTTTTTTTCAAAGTTCGCATCCCCATTGAAGTCTATTGCGGTTCGCGAACTTTAACGCGAACCGAACCTTCCGCGGAAGTTCGCGAACCAGGTTCGCGAACCTAAAATCGGAGGTTCGGCCCAACTCTACCCCCTAATATACATACTTACCCTTGAGCCATTTCTCAATGCTATCAGATCAGACCAAAGCATTCAGGGAGTGATTGTAGGCCGCACTCATCATGTGGTAGCTGCTTTTGCAGACGATTTATTATTCTTTCTGCGTAATCCGCTAACCACTCTCGCAAACTTAATACAAAAATTTAAAGATTTTGGCAACCTCTCTAATTTAAAGATTAATTTCCACAAATCCCAAGCTTTAAATATTACTCTAGATTCGAATACTGTTCACTTATGCAAAACCAATTTTGCTTTTCAGTGGGCATCTGACTCTATCAGATATCTGGGTATCAACATTACGGGCGACCTCAAGGGGCTGTTTGCAGCGAACTTTCAAAAGATTGGCCTAACCCTACACTCTGATTTACAAAAATGGGGGACACAAAATCACATCTCATGGTTCGGAAGAATGGCCTCAATTAAAATGAATGTCTTGCCTAGAATTTTATATATCAGCCAGTGCATTCCAATAGAATTGCCACCCAATTTTTTAAAATCGCTCCAGACACAAATTAATAAATTTATATGGGGGAACAAGCCTCCTCGAATAAGCAGATCCACTTTATCTATCCCCAAAATGTTGGGGGGTACGGGTCTCCCAGACCTCCAGAAGTACCATATGGCAGCCCAGTTGTGCAGAGTGGTGGAATGGGCTTCCCCAACCACCTCAAAACTATGGGTAGAGATAGAACAAGTGACGGCAGAATGTAAAGTGGCAACCTTAGGTTGGGTAGATTACCCTCAGGCTAAACAATGTGCATGGAATAACCCCTTGATGGTCGCATCTGTGAAATGTATGAGACGCCATCTGCGTAATATGGGACTTACACGCAACCCAGGCCCCCTGACCCCCTTATGCTGTAACCCTGCCTTTACACCAGCAGGAGATATCCCCTTTATCTCTACTTGGGAGGGAGGCGATGTCCCGCGAGTAAGGGACTTACTGGCACGGGGCCAGGTCATGCTCTACCAAGAGATGTCCTCAATAAGAGAAAACATTCCCTTATCTAAATGGCAGTACTTTCAGATAAGACATTTCTTGCAATCCTTGCTTAAAAATTCTACCTGGACATCTGACTTGACCGACTTTGAGAAATTATTGATATGTACTGAGCCACATAGACATCTGGTCTCACAGATATACCAAATGCTTGTGTCTACAATGATCCCATCTAAAATTAAATTTCAGGAGGCTTGGGAGAGGGATTTGGGGATGGAGTTAGACGAGGAGCAGTGGCAGAAAATTTTCTTGTTCAATCACAAAGGCTCACTGAATGTTAATATTCAGGAAATGGGCTTCAAGATCTTATCAAGATGGTACAAAACACCCCAGATACTACATAAGATTTTTCCTACCTCTCCGGATACATGCTGGAGATGTGGCTCACCTGGAAGTGAAGTCCTACATGTGTTTTGGGCTTGTCCTAAGATTGTCCCATTTTGGACTGAAATACATCGCTTGATAGAAAAAATATCATGCGATAAGATCGCCTTTGCTCCTGGTCGTCTCCTACTCCATGACACTCCTGACTCAATAAAAATGTACAAAAAATCTATTGTTATTCATCTGATCAATGCGGCTAGGGCTATGATTCCCCTCCATTGGAAATCTCCTCTCACTCCCTCAGTTAGATCATGGCTGAAAAAAGTAGACAACATAGAGACCATGGAACACATGATTCTCCTGTCACAAGACAAAGCGGAACGATACACTTTGACTTGGTCCTCCTGGAACGAGTTCCAATGCACGGAGGAATGTAAACGGCATATGTGCAATGATTAAACTTGATACTTACCTTTCTCTTTTCCCTGTACTTTTCCTATACTCTTCTTCCCGGCGTGATAGATGGCAGACGATGTTCATTTTGCAAAGCTTAGCTCCGGATACTTAGCCATAGGTATTCAGGACTATTCTGAGGTGATCTTTTTGAATAAGCATCTTTAACTATTGTCTTGAAGGACTACACAGTATTGTTCTCTGAATACTATGATTATACCACAAGATATAAACTTTATACCCTGCTATAATAAGTGTTGTTCTGATTGTTAAAAGTTATACTAAGCTACGGTTGTACTTATTGTATGTAAATCTATGTCATGCATGTACTACAGATCTGTACTATTAAGTTTTTCAATAAACGTTAATTGCAAAAAAAAAAGAAAGAGAAAATGTTAGATTATGTTAGATTAGAGATATAATTTTGAGTTAGTGATGACAGGAGCTGGTTAGAGAGTGAATATGAGGAATACGTGAGAGGAATCGAATATTATCCCTAAGCAACGTGCTCGGGGTTGGGAAGTTATAGGGGTGTTATTGAAATGTATTGTTATATCAGGCAGAGAAGTGGACAGAGATGGTGGAAAAAATAGACATTATGATTTAAAGAGACACTGTAACATCAAAAAGTTCCCCTGGGGGGTACTCACCTCGGGAGGGGGAAGCCTCAGGATACCAATGAGGCTTCCCATGCCGTCCTCTGTCCCACGGGGGTCTCGCTGCAGCCCTCCGAACAGCGGCCCGGCAGACCCGACAGCCTGTTCAATATTTACCTTTCCAGACTCCAGCGGGGGCGCTGTTGCGGCTTTCGGCTCCGAAGTAGACGGAAATACCCGATCTCAGTCGGGTCTGCTCTACTGTGCAGGCGCCGGAGACTTGCACCTGCACAGTAGAGCACACCCAACGGCGATCGGGTATTTCCGCCTATTTCGGAGCCGAGAGCCGCCACAGCGACTGCGCAGGAGCCGGGAAGGTAAATATTTACATCGCCGCTGTTCGGAGGGCTGCAGCAAGACCCCCGAGGGACGGAGGATGGCGTGGGAAGCCTCATTGGGACCCTGAGGCTTCCCCCTCCCGAGGTGAGTACCCCCCAGGGGAACTTTTTGATGTTACAGGTTTTCTTTAAGGACAGAGCGCTAAGCTACCCCCACAGACAGAGGACCTGGAGAGGAGATATAGCTCCAGACTGACTGGGCTGAAGGAGTTAGAAGAGTAGTGAAGAAGCTGGGGACTGCTGAGGAGTTCACGAGAAACAATGATTTTATGCAGCAAGTACATTCCCATTGTATTCTTTAAAAAGTGTTTTGATTTTTTTTTTTTTTTTTTACAAAACATTTGATGCATATTTCAAATAAAACAACGCTCAACAAAATGCACATAAAAATCTGCGTCTAAGGCTCGGTTCACATTAGCTTTTGCCAACGGAACCGGCCGTACGGTTCCGTTGTCCATTCCGCTAAACGGACAAAAAAATGCAGCAGGACCCAATTTTCCGGACCGTTTCGCTCAGTGGAACGGAAGGTTTTGCAGCTACATAGAAAACTGACAGTTTACAACACACTGGCTGTAAAAAAAACTGTTTTTACCTGATCCTGATGGCCGGATCTGTACGGCCGGCTCCGCAAAAAAACGCAGATGTGAAACGGGTCTAAACCTAAGCTTTTATTGATGACAATGGCAACCTCTTATAAAAGTTTGAATAGAATCTATTCAGTAGATGGATAGAGACATTTCTTTAAAATGGCCTACCCCACATCTACCACACTCTAACTCTCTCAGTCAACCACCTTTTCCACTGTCCTACCTTATGTGTCCCTCCCCTACCCTTTAGATTGCAAGACTATGGCAGGGCCTCCCCCCTTCCTTAGTGTGACCTTCTTAATGTTACTACCCCAGCAATGACACGCTTCTCATGGACTAACTCGGACTTGCTTTGCCGGGTCTCTGTAAAACGCATTTTAGACCCTGATTGCATGTATAACTTTGTGCTATGTTGTATAACCGTTTGCTACCGCTCTGTCTGTCACCCCTTGTTGCAATGTATGTATCCCTATTTATTGTCCAGCGCTGCGTAATATGTTGACGCTTTATAAATACAAATAATAATAATAATAATAGAGAGCTAGAGAAAGAGAGATATGATGAACTCCAGGCCTTTTCATGACACCCCAAGGATCGTATACCCCTTATACTGCCCCCTATACCCTCCTCACCTCTATGGACTACCCTGTATATCCAAGCCCCCTATACTGTCCCTTATATCCTCCACACCCTTATGGACTGTATAACCCAACCCCCTATACCCTTCTCTTATTCCCACAACCATACTCTCTCATGCTCATGCTAATGTTGCGCTTTGGCAATGCTAAATGTATTTGGTCCTGTCAATAAAGCTTTTTTGGATTCGGGTAGTGTTGGGGATTTACATCAAATAAAACAAATATATCCACTAGTAACCAGTAGTATGGAGGCTGCCATATTTGTTTCATTTTAAACAATACCAGTTGCCTGCCACCGGCTGATCTTTCATGCATCGGTAGTGCCTGAATCACACACCTGAAACAAACATGTCAAACATCTGCTCTGCATGCTTGTTCAGGGTGTATGGCTAAAAGTATTAGAGGCAGAGGATCACCCGGAAAGCCAGGCATTTTGCATTGTTTAAAAGGAAATAAATATGGCAGCCTCCATATCTCTCTCACTTCAGTTGTCCTTGAATTTATGTAAAACTGATTTATGTTGCCTCTCTCTGTTCTTGCCTCATGTGTTGACTGTAAATAATGCCACTGGTTATCAAATAAATAGTGGACTAATTCACTATTGTATATGCTTACATTTCAGACTTTATTTGCAGTCATTTTCAGAAATGTGCAGCCTTCTCTAGAGTCTGTAGAAGTCATCCTAGCTCTGATAAACTTTAACAGAGCTACAGAGCTTGCATACGGGAAACTGTTGCACTGACTTTTGCACTGATCTCATACAGACACAAGAGCCAATATGCAATTAACTTTTTCAGCACTCTGCAATTGATAAAGTACTAAAATGTAAACAGAAAAGTACTATCAAAACTATTTTAAGAATTGTTTTGCTTGCTGGCAACTTAACCCTCCTGGCGGTTTGCTAAAAATCCGCCAGGGGGCAGCAAATGCGGTTTTTAAAACATTTTTTTTCTTTTTCATGTAGCGAGACTTTGTCTCGCTATGCTAAAAAATGAAGAAAGAGAGTTGGCTCTTGGGTGCATGGATCGCTTCGATTTTGTCAAGGACCTACATCTGTTTGGACGAAACCTTACATTGAAAACCTTATGCAAAAAGAAAAGTGAGGCCCCCTTAGGGGGAGTAATTACTGATTGGAAGGATTGGTCCAACCGTGACTATCGGGCCCTGATGGACCTGGTCAAATTAAGTGAAGAGAGTGACTATGGGAAGGACGAGGACCTTTTTGGATATAGTGTATACAATGACATGGCAAGTGAGCAGATCAATAGACAACTCCGTCCCCGGTCCACCACGTTCCCCCCCTCTACTCTGTGCCCTAGTGTACACACATTTATTTCTCTGGTAGAAAAAGATATCCAGAGACTATGGATTCATAAGAACAAGATGACTAACCTCTCTGAAAGCGAAGTCTTGGCTTTAGCTGAGCTGCGTGAAAAGAAGGATCTCGTCATCAAACCATCTGATAAGGGGGGGAACGTTGTGGTCATGAATACGGAGCAATACGTGTACATGTGCCAGAGGATCTTGAGCAATGGGGAGTGGTATCGAAGGGTCTCCGCATCCAGGGTCATTAGAAACCAACGAGCACTCTTTGACATCATTGATGATGCCATGAGCAAAGGAATTATTACAGCTGAAATAGCCTCTACGTTAAAAGTAGAACACCCGGTGGTACCAACTTTTTATGCTCTACCAAAAATACACAAGAACCCGTCCAGACCACCGGGCCGGCCCATTGTATCGGGCAACGGCTCCCTGACGGAGAGAATCAGTGTGTATGTAGATAAACATCTGCAACCACATGTGCATCGCCTACCATCCTTCGTACGTGATACACTGCACCTTCTGGGTATCCTGGAGGGTTTGCAGCTCCCAATGAATACACTCCTGGTGACCCTGGATGTGGAGGCCCTTTACTCCAGCATCCCACAGGATAGGGGAGTCAGATCAGTCGGCAAATTTTTGTCGGAGATGGAAATCAATGAGATCCCACATAACCAGTTTCTGCTGGACTTGTTGTCGTTCATTCTACAGAACAATGTCTTTACGTTTGATGGCACCTATTACCTCCAGGTGCAGGGGGCGGCGATGGGGACTACGTGTGCCCCGTCGCTTGCCAACCTGTACTTGGGGGACTGGGAGCGACACCTGTTCGGGGATGACGTGTTCGTCGGGTACCTGTGCCACATTGTTTCGTGGCACAGGTACATCGACGACGTGGTCATGTTCTGGACGGGTGGGAAGACCCTTTTGGACGAATTCATTTCGATTTTAAATCGGAATGACTGGAACCTAAAGTTCACTATAGAGTGCAATCCGCACTCCATGCCCTTTCTGGATGTGAGGATTGATGTCAGTGCCGAGGGATTCGTATCCACCCAATTATTTCGTAAATCCACGGCGTCCAACGCGTATTTACATGCCAGTAGTGCACACCCTGAACATACTATACGGGGAATACCCACTGGCCAATATCTTAGACTACGTCGAAACTGCACAGACGATCAGGCCTTTGAAAAAGAAGCAAAATCATTACGCTCCCGGTTTAGGGAACGTGGTTACAAAGATAGATGGCTTAAAAAAGCATATAAACGTGCTAAAGCAACTGACCGCACTGATCTGCTGGTCAAAAAGACCAAAGAAGTTAATAATGAAAATACAACACGTTTGATCACCCGTTCCACAAGTTACCTACAGACGAGGCCAAACTCTGAGAGATAAGCTTACTTCGAGTCATTTCTGGGGAAGCAGGGGACCGAGTAGACACTGTCTGACAACAGGGACCTACACATGTGGAGGATGCGTATACTGTCGCTACCTCTCAGTTGGCAAAACAGTGATGCTGCCCAATGGCCGTGAATGGTGGTTGCAACATTTCGTAAATTGCAACACAGTTGGTGTTATATATCTCCTATATTGCAAGTGTGGATGTTTCTACATTGGCAAAACGGCAAGAGCCTTTAAGGAGAGAATTAAGGACCATGTTGGCGACATCACTACTTGCAATTTCAAATCCCCTATCTCCAGACATGTACATTTTGAACATAGGGGCGATTCCAGCTTTATTAAATTTGTGGGTCTAGACAGAATTCATATACACCCTAGGGGTGGAGACATGGATAGAAAGTTATTGTAGTTGGAATCCAGATGGATTTTCAACTTAAAGGCAACGGAACCTAAGGGTTTAAACGATAGTATTAACTATCGTGTTTTTCTACCTAGTTAGTCTTCACTAGGGGGGTTGACTCTCGTTGTACCTTTTTTCCCCCCTGCTTTTTGCGCGTGCATCTGGTCTGCCCCTACTCTGTCCGTGCGATCTTTCCTCCCCTGTGACACATATTTGACCTATTATCACTGGACACCCAGTAGTTGGTGCACAGTTTTTTATATACATCCCAAACAATCTCCCGGATTTCAACCCTGACTTTGAGTTTCAAGGTTATTTGCCTTTCTCTATATTTATGCATTTTTGATTGGATCTTTTTTGTGGTCATTTGATTTGGTCGCGTAGGATGACCGCATCCAGTTGTTATTTTCCCCATACCCTTCCCCCTCTATTTTCCCTATCCGCTTCCTTCCTCTTTTCCTTCCTTTTCCCCCAGTTCCATCCCTCCCTGTTTTCCCAATTCTTCCTTCCTCACCCTTCCTCCCCTCCCTCTTCCCCCCCATTCCTTCCCCCTTTGTCCTCACCCCCCCTCCCCCCTCCCTCTTACATCTGGTTAGTGCGGTCCCTATTGGCGTCCAGTGACCATGATCTATAAAAATCTGCATTTGGTTTCTGTTTATTTTCATATATTATAATATTATTGTGCCCCACTAAATTCATTAAAAGGTATGTGGGGCTTTATTTAGTGATGCTATTAATGGTTTTGAGATTCTCTGACTGCCTCTATGTTCCGGCTCCCTCCCTCCGCCGCTTTATGGCCCCCCCGCCGCTGGCGCTGGTGATGTATCTGCTTGGAGCGCATTTGCGTCCCGGCAGTGTGCCTCGCTGGCGCCTGCGGTGGATGTTGATGGGCGTATCTTGTGACGCTTCGTCTCTTGATGCGCCCCATGCGCTCATGCGCATGAGGATAGTGACGTAGGCGGCGGGGGGCGTACCCGGAACACATGCAGCCTCGATATATTCGCCATTATGGCGTGTGGACTGTACTCGCTGCTGTCTGCCTTTGAAAAAGCCGCGAGAGGCGGCGAAACATGTCAGGCCTCTGACAGCACTTCACTCCCCCGGGCATCACCCCAGGACTTCAGGACCCACTGAACCTTCCTCTGGCTCTCAACACCCCACAATGGGATGGTAACTATGGACTGTCCTTTGCATATGCATGAACTGCTCAGCATTAGCTCATTGGTGCACCTGCTTGCTTTTGCTTCATTCTGCTATTGCCTTGTATCAAGAGCTTTTCCATACAACGTGTCCCTGCGATTTGGGGACATCTAAGACTGTGCAAGTTTAAGCTCACATGTCATCAAACCATCAATTGCTGTTCAACCAATGAATGTACCTATCTATCACTGCTCCGCTTCACTGTCTGCTCTGCAGAAAAAGTTTTTTCATGCTATATGTCAATGGTGCACCTGTTTGCCTCTGCTTCATTCAGCTATTGCCTTGCTTCAAGAGCCATTCCACACAACGTGTCCCTGCGATTTGGGGATATCTAAGACGGTACAAGTTTGAGCTTACATACCATCAAATTACCAACTGTTGTTCAACCAATGAATGCACCTATTTTGCTACTGCTTTACTCCATTGTCTGCTCTGCACCAAGAGTTTTTCATGCCATAGGTCTCTGCGATTGGGGGACATTCAAGATTTTTTACAAGCTTACACATGCCAGTTACATGAACTGATGCCACTGGAAATAATCGTTTGTTGATATTTCATTGGGTCTGTTTGAGGACTGCAGCCTCATCAATCATCCTGGGGGTGGACCTTGGGGGCGGTTACATCAGGAATGGTTTTTAATTTTCATATGATGCTATTAATGTTGTTTATAGGTGTTTTCTAGTTAATAAAGGGTTTTTGTAATTTTTTCATGCACCCAAGAGCCAACTCTCTTTCTTCATTTTTTAGCATATCTATATTGTTGGCAAGTTGCATGAAAAGTGAGATTATGAATTTGGTAATTAATATTTATTGATTTAGTTGTTTCCCTTCAAACCCATTTTTCCCACACTTGAGCTATTTAGACACTTTGTCTCGCTACATGATAGCCGCTGCTCAGCGGCATCCCCCCAGCCCCTCAAAGAACGGGATCTCCTGGAGGGCTTCCCCCGTCGCCATGGCGACGGGGCGGGATGACGTCACCGACGTCATCGACGTCGTGACGTCAAGGGGGACTCTGATCCACCCCACAGCGCTGCCTGGCACTGATTGGCCAGGCAGCGCACGGCAAATCGGCCCAGCGGGGCCTGAGCGGTGCCTCCCGGCGGCATAGCCCGTGCTCAGCACGGGCATACCGCCAGGGAGGTTAAAGAGACTCTGAAGCGAGAATAAATCTCGCTTCAGAGCTCATAGTCGCGCGGCTAAACGAGGGTCCCTTACCCCCCGAAATCCCCTCCGTGCAGCCGGGGATCTCTTCCGGATTGAGGCAGCGCTAACCGCCGCAGCCCTGCCCCACGCGCGTCTGTCAGCGCGTATCTCCGCCTCTTCCCCGCCCCTCTCAGTCTTCCTTCACTGAGAGGGGCGGGGGAGAGGCGGCGATGCGCCGCTGATAGACGCGACTAGAGGCAGGGCTGCAGCCGTTAGCCCTGCCTCTAGGAGCAGCAAAATCTACGACCAATTTGGTGGTTGATTTTGCGGGGGGGGGGGGGGGATTGGGGGTTAGGGGTGAAGGGACCCCCGTTTAGCCGCGGGATAGCGGCGTTTTAGCAACTATGAGCTCTGAAGCGAGAATTATTCTCCCTTCAGTGTCTCTTTAAAAGGCATTTTACTGACAAGTTTGGAAATATCACTTAGGAGAAAATGTTAATTGCATATGGGGCTACACAAAACAAATACCCTTATTCAATGAATTTTTTTTCATAGGTTTTCTCCTAGGTTATGTTTTTGCACCTTATCAATAATTTGCCTTTTAAAACACCAGCAAATAAGAAAATATTGACAGTATTTTTTTCACCCACCTTTTTGGGTACTTTTTCAATTGCAGAGTGAGTGATTTAAAAATATAGAAATTATTTATATTAGTATCTTTATTAGTTATTGTAATATTTTAGGGCTATTATTATGTTTTCAGACTGACTTTATCTGTGTGGTGGGAAGGCATAAGACTGTGAACCTCTTTCAGGTGAATGATGTGATTGCTTCTGTATTATATGCCAGCTCTATAAAAATGTGTAAATGATTAGCCAGTATTTATATACACGGTTACACCAGTATAAAATTATTTTAATCGTCTCACAGCTGTCCACCAGTAGATGCCCCACGCCCTCATTTATATATAAGAGGGTGACCATCCAAGTTCAGTAACCACAATGCCCATTTCTAGTTGCTGTCATCAAAAAGTCTAGCCCAAATCTGCTTTTTATACTTTAAATTTTTACTAGTGGGGAATAGGATTTTACTTGCTGTCCCTGGGAAAGCTTTGCGGCTGTATTATGGAAACTAGTCCTGGGGAAGAAACTGAATCACAGCAATGAAGACTGGGATGTTTACCTATTCTGCCAATTTACAAATAACATTTTAAGATTTTTTTTGCTTTTTGGTGCCTTTTGGGTTTTTCTACTTATGGGAAATGAAGGAAATGTGGATAGATGATGTACAGGTAGTCCCCGACTTAGGAACAACCCAACTTGATATTTAAGATGAAATTTGGTGGTATGTGAAATGTGGTTCTGTAGAAATAAGTCAAACTTTTTTTTTTTTTTTACAAAAAGACCTTGTAGTTTTTGAGAAAAAGACCTTGTAGTTTTTGAGAAAATTGATTTTAATAAATTCAAAGAAAAAATGAAAGAATGACATTTTGCTGTAGTACACTGGGGGTGCAGGGGGGCAGAGGTGACACACTGGGGGGGTGGGGGAGGGGGAAGGTGGCACAGAGGGGGACACTGAAGGCACAGGGTAACAGAGGTGACACAGAGGGCCACACTGAAAGCACAGGGGAGCATAGAGGAGGCAGAGAGGACAGAGATAGCATGGTGTTTCAACTTGGACAGATTAAGGTTAAAGGATACCCGAAGTGACATGATGAGATGAGACGTGTATGTACAGTGCCTAGCACACAAATAACTATGCTGTGTTCCTTTTTTTTTCTTCTGCCTGAAAGAGTTAAATAGCAGGTATGTAAGTGGCTGACTCAGTCCTGACTCAGACAGGAAGTGACTACAGTGTGACCCTCATTGATAAGGAATTCCAACTATAAAACACTTTCCTAGCGGAAAATGGCTTCTGAGAGCAAGAAAGAGATAAAAAGGAGAATTTCTTATCAGTGAGGGTCACACTGTAGTCACTTCCTGTCTGAGTCAGGACTGAGTCAGCCACTTACATACCTGATATTTAACTCTTTCCGGCAGAGAAAGAAAAAAAGGAACACAGCATAGTTATTTGTGTGCTAGGAACTGTACATACCCATGTCTATCTCATCATGTCACATGTCACTTCAGGTATCCTTTAAAAATGAAGCTAAAGTCCCTATCTCATTCGTTAACTGGGGGACTACCTCCCCCCCCCCCCAAAAAAAAGACGTTTCGACCCCCTTAACACATTATCCGAAACTGAAAAATTTCTGCCCATGTGAATAATATAGTTGTCTAGTAGTAATATCACAGTCATAATGAATTGCCAGTAATTGGCAGTAAGTCACCCTTTGCTGTGAGTGTCCTTGTCACAGATCAGGTGTCCTGTACCTGTGATATTAGCCGGGTGTGGGATTACTCTGCTAGGGGTGTCACAGAGCCGGGTCACGTGACATGTAAACCAGGTGAAAAACGTTCAGCGTATTAAATTGTAGGAATACTTAGCACACAGTTCAAAAGTTTCAGAGAAACTACAAGCCTCAGCATGGCTTACTAGTCTGAAATCTCAAAGCTTGCCATGTTTTTAAATGGATGTATCTTATGCTCTCCGTCCACTTTCATCCACTCACACCACACCAAACGGTCAACGTGCCAGCGATGCCTCCCTGCATAAAGTTACATACAACTGGTACAGAAACTGTAGTCCATACACTGATAACTGACAGTCCATCATCACTCAACAGTCCTTCTCAACCCACAAACTTTGTAAGAAAAAGAGGATATTCACCTGAATGTGTGCACTGCCTGGTCACAGTGCCAGCCCTGTGCTCTGCCAGTCCTGTGAGGGGAGCAGTGTTTGCACCACAGCCAGCTGTGTCTCTTCTGCTTCTCCACACAAGTGTGTGACTCCCGCCTCAGGTGCTCTTTATCAGCAGATCAGGAAGGTGGCACCTGTGTGACGTGTGCTGTAGCTCCGGGCTATTCCCTGATGACAGACACTGCTCAGCTATGCTGCTGTCTCTCACAGGATAACCTTGCTCAGCCCTCCTAACTTTATTGAAATAGGAAAGAGGGACATCTTTTAGTATAAGAATGTTTAGGAAAAGAACAATTCCCACACCAGGCTTCCAGTTATGAGGGCCATGAAGAACTCTTAGGGCTCTTTTCCACTGAGCGCGATTAGATCCAAATCGCAAAACGCTAGATTTGTGTTTTTTTTGTGAAGAGGAAAGAACTATGGGGTTTGCTCAAAACCTCATCGATTTAAGTGCATGTATATTGTTTGCCTCGCTGCGCCTCAATGACCATACATTTAATGCTTCACTAAAAATTTATTATAAAATTAATTAGTCAGGATAAAATTTAATGATATTGAAATGTCTCCCAAGCTTTTACTGAGATCAGCTGACCTCACCACACTGCATACCTTCATGCACACTGCTCCATTCACAACCTGGATTGGTTAAATCCCCCCCCACAAAAAGCCAGCTGCTGCCGCCCGTGATCATGTAGGGAGATTCCACCCCAATTGCGTCTGGTAACAGGCTGCAGGCTTGTCCTTTGAATGTGGCAGCGTGATTAACACCCCAAAAAATAGGTGCAAGCAAAATAGTTAAGAACATAAAAAATGTAAAATAGATTCCGTTGGTCACTTGTGTTATAATTCATAACATTCATATGTTCCGCACACGGCGTATTAAAGCGTATTGTGGATAGATTCAAATTGTCAAACACTTCTCCGTGGACCAGAAGTTTCAGGTGACGTCACCACTCTGTGTCTACCAATCAGGGCCTGATTGGTGGACACAGAGTGGTGACGTCACCTGAAACTTCCGATCCACGGAGAATACCATCGCAAGTAACAAGCGGCTCCGGGCTTTTGGTATCTCCGGCCGGGACAAGGGAGCTCGTTGAGCTGCGGGAAAGGACTTTCGTAGTCTGGCTGCCAGTCTTGAACCTCCTAACCGCTCAGTGAAGGACGAGTGAGTCTATTAGCCACACGCTATATGCGGAGCAGCAAGACTGCTATGAAGTGTTTGACAATTTGAATCTATCCACAATACGCTTTAATACGCCGTGTGCGGAACATATGAATGTTATGAATTATAACACAAGTGACCAACGGAATCTTTTTTACATTTTTTATGTTCTTAACTATTTTGCTTGCACCTATTTTTTGGGGTGTTAATCACGCTGCCACATTCAAAGGACAAGCCTGCAGCCTGTTACCAGACGCAATTGGGGTGGAATCTCCCTACATGATCACGGGCGGCAGCAGCTGGCTTTTTGTGGGGGGGATTTAACCAATCCAGGTTGTGAATGGAGCAGTGTGCATGAAGGTATGCAGTGTGGTGAGGTCAGCTGATCTCAGTAAAAGCTTGGGAGACATTTCAATATCATTAAATTTTATCCTGACTAATTAATTTTATAATAATTTTTTATTGAAGCATTAAATGTATGGTCATTGAGGCGCAGCGAGGCAAACAATATACATGCACTTAAAATCACTCCAAAAAGCAATTGTGCTTCACAAAAAACAAATCTATCGTTTTGTGATTTGGATCGAATCGCGCTCATGGAAAAGAGCCCTAAGAGTTCTTCATGGCCCTCATAACTGGTAGTCTGGGCTGGGATTTGTTCTTTGCCTAAACATTTTTTAAAGGTAAACGCATAATTGCAATTGATGAAAAATCGTAAGCGTTTGTGTTTGCATTAAGCGATTGCTAGTGGAAAAGAGCACTTAAAGGAAACCAGAGACGTAGTAAATAAAACGTTTTATACATACCTGGGGCTTCCTCCGGCCGCCGCAGAGATGCGTAGAGGGCGCACTTTTCTTGCTCAGACTGGCCATGACTGACCGAACTTACAGGATCCGGTACCGGAGCTGGAGAAGGCTGAGGACGGCGGCGTGGAAGCGATCCGCGGGCATGGAGCTGGAGGAAGCCCCAGGTATGTATAAAACTTTTCATTTACTACATCTCTGGTACACTTTAAGGCTGTTTTCTACTACATGCATTTTGTGATGCGATTGGATCTCAAAAAGGTAGGTACATTTAAAACTAATGGAAATGGCGTGTGGATGTTAGCATTAGTGCGCTGCATTTGCGACACAATTTTCCCCGATCGCAATTGTTGTGCATGTTGCATTTTTCGTGCACTTTGCCTTCTATACGAAGTATCGGAGTACATGAAAATCCCATAGCAATGTGATTTTTCTGCGATTCGCCAATTCATAATATTTTTCAGAATAGCGGTAGTAGGAATGACAAGAAATGCAGCATGATCGCGTTTCTTAGTAGAAAACAGGCTTAAATAAGAAGTAATGCATTGATTTGCGTAGCTGCATTTATATTGTCATGTGGAGACAGTGCACAGCAAAATTACCAGTACTAACACCAGCAGAGGACCCTGCATTGCACAATTAGTGTGACTCCTGTTACATAAGTTATGTGAGCGTTGCTATGGTAAAGCACATTACGCATGTAGCGTAACGCGCATTACCATAGCAACACTCGCATTACCATGGGTCGCAATAACGGTGCCATGTATATCAGGCCCATTGTTTCCTAACTCCACACATGCTACAATGTCCACAAATAAAAACTAGAAAAGCACAGAGTACCCTTTACAATAAACAATGCAAAAATTATTTATCAATTTTAGCCTCCTACTTTTTACGTGTATATGAAATAGATTTGCATACATTAGCAGTGCACAATGTTATATTTAAATAACCTTGCCGTGTGTCTGGCCGAGTCCTGCGACAATCTCCCCTCCCCCCCCTTCCCATCATTGCTCATACATGAAGAAGTCAAAGAGGAGCTGGGAGAAGGGAGGAGCCAGATTGTTTCTTAGAACACAGATCACCTGATATTACCCATTTCCTACCTCTGTTAAGAGACAAACTCTCTGTTGCCAGTACGGCAGCTAAAACATTTTCTCATAATGATAAGAATCTGCTCAACTGACTGTGACCCATTCTGGAAAAGCCAATCTGCTGCCAGCGCTATGTATGCTTCCTGTAGAGATCTCCGGGTCTCATGACTAACTTCTCCACAGGGAATTTCTCTGCAATGGCCGCATCAAATATACAATTTGTAAGAGTGATGACGTTCTTTATTCACATTCACTTCAAATGAAAAATCTGGTAGGGAGAACAAGGGTGTTGAATAATATATTTGTTAATTCAGATCTCAATAATAAGGGTTACATCTGCAGAGCAAAAAGGGAATGAGGGGTCTAGTTCAAAATTTGAGACAGTTGGAACCAAGGCAGTTTCTAGGCCATAGAGCTCCCAGGGTGAGGGTGTATCAATTGCCCTCCCCCCATCCCCCCTCCCCCCCCCCCCACACACACACACACACACAAAACTGTGACAGAGGCGTTTGGCTTGGACCCAGACTAATACTAGTTTTCACTCCTTTTATTGCCTGATGAAGCGGTATAGAACCTGTGGATTGTTGAGTACTTAAATAAAGATTATCTTTGTTGAACTTTAATCAACACAGTCTGTGTCTTACTTGTTGGGGAGGTAAGCCCACCACTGCTGCTCTTTTTAAACTTTTTTTTAATGTTTTTACTCTATTCTGGCGCCTCTGTTCAAGCTTCTCTTCATATTGCCAAGTCCACCCCAGGCGGAGGGCTGCTACCCCTTGTTTCCTATCTACAGAGAGCGACTTCTTAACCTGAGTGGGGTCCGGTCATTATAGGCTCACCTGCCTATTCAGTGGTTGCCTTTGTGGTAACCCATGTTTGTGAATATAAACTTTTATGCTGGGAATACACGGCTCGATTTTGAGCCATTAAGATGGCTCGATAGATCATTTCCGACATGTCCGATCTCCCGCCTGATTGTTTCGTCACTCGATTCCGGATTGAAGTGAATGGAAAAAGATAAGAAAAACGAGAGGAAGATAAGAGAATTGAGAGTTGAGTGGCGAAACCACCTCCTCATCATGTGGACTGTGTCATTTGGGGTACCAAATGAACTGGTTGAATTGTGCTTTACTACTTACAAAGAAGCGGGTAGGTAGGGTGAGAGCACCCTGGAGTGAAAACAAAAAACACAGAAATACAATTGAAGCAAATGGTGAAGAAGAATGGGTACTCACAAAGGAAGGTTGCAGGCGGGCAACCAACCACTGTAGGCGGGTGGAGATGCACAAACTCGACTCCACTCGGGAGTCCAGTCCAACTGGATGTGGTCGCTCTCTTGTTGGGAAATAGCTCTAGATGGTTGTAGGGGTAGAAAGCCCTAACCAAAAAGACTGCCCCTCCCAAAGGAGGGTGTATGACACAAAGCGGGATAAGAGGCGTCCAGATGATGATAAAACTGCGTTAATTGTGGTATTGAGGTAAGCCACCTCACCCCTCCTATTTTAACTGTTTTTAATGCAGTTTTATAATTATCTGGGTGCCTCTTATCCCCCTTTGTGACTTACAGAGAAGGACTTTGCATTGAATCTCAGCTCTTCCTATTCAGTAAGCCAGTACCTATTCAGTAAGGAGTCCTCAGGCAAAACTCCTCAACACTGCAGGGTGATCTATGGAGCGTGCCCCTAGTGGCCTTAGAGTCTGACCGGAGAAAAGCGCTATACAAATGATAACATTATTATTAATATTAATATCAGTTAGCAGTAGGGTATTGTACCGTGTTAGCCATCAGTAAAAGCAAGAAGTTTTAAATCAGGATGATACCATTTATTGGCTAACTACAAATGAATAAGAATTTGTAGTTAGCCAATAAATGGTATCATCCTGATTTAAAACTTCTTGCTAATATCAGTTAGTGTTTACAGAAATATCCAACTCACCTAGTCAAACTTCTCATCACTGTCATTCATCAGCAGGTGAAACAAATGTTTGTGGTAAAAAAAAAAATTGCTCCCACACAGTCAAATGTGCCGTGGAAATTTGCTTCAACAGACGTCTAGATCATGTGTGAGTGGCTGTAGGTCATCTGGGCTATTTATCTGCTGTGCTACAGCCATAGGTATAAACATGCATACGCAGGCAGCCCAAACATACAGGGCTTTTACAGCACTTTTTGTTTTAAAAGAAACCATCATTAAATCAAGATTTACTACTTGGATTATGCTGTCAAGCCTGACTTTCCCCATTGCGCAGGAAATCAGGAAAAAAATGTACCTATATATGAGCAAAGTGGTATGAGGATAATATAGTTGCACCCTTGTTTAACCGATATATATATATACAGTATATATATATATATATATATATATATATATATATATATATATATATATATATATATATATATATATATATACATATACATATACACATTGTAAGCCTCTGGCAGGGTCCTCCACTCCCTAGTGTAATCTACAGGATCATGTACTTCTGTCCTATGACAGCCTGTACTTGTATTACTGGGCCTACCTAACCAGCTCATATTGCATGATCATGTATTTTGTACAATTTGCATGTATAACTTTGTTCTATGTGTATAACCTTATGTCTGTCATCCTTGTATCATTGTATATATTTATTGTCCAGTGCTGCGTAATATGTTGGCGCTTTATAAATACAATAAATAATAATAATATACAGTATATTCATCACCACATTGATTTATGATATTGCATTTTTACAAGGCAAGCTGTGCTTTTAGTTTAGTGTCTCTGTAAAAGGACACCCAGTATTTATTTATGTTACAGCAGCCAAAATATTTACACAGAAAACACATAAACAGTGTGGAGTTCCAGGCACACGCTGTATGCTGCACTGAAGGAGTCTGTTCTCTCATTCTCTACGGCCCCTTTCCATGTGTGTGAATTTGCTGCAATGCCCCACATGCAAGTTTAGATGGGAAAATGCAGCCTATTAAAATCAATAGGCTGCTGTCCGATTCACATGCGGGGGAAAAAATGGAAGACATGCAGCGTGCATGGCGTGGCTAGAGGGATTTGTATTGTGTCTTGCATCACAAGCTTTGCCGGCATGGAAACAGAGCCTTAAAGGAACATTATCAAACCAAGTGTTCTAAAATGTCAATGTACAAATAATGTCTAAGTGGCTGTGTAAAATGTTTCCTACTTGTCATGTCAAATATCAAAGGCAAAAGCTTTAATTCATTGTGTGTAGGATTTAGCTCTATTGGAACAAATCATTCTCAAAAGGGGTATCTGCTTCAATGCAAAGCCAGTGTTGTTTTTTGCATATCAGACTACAGAGTATATTTCTCTGAAAGCAAAAAAAAGCATGAAAAGCTGTTGTGTCACAGACAATGACAAATGTTTATAACAAGTTACATTTCTTCTGCTCTCTTCAGACGCTTCAGTCAGACACACAGTACACAGGACTTTCCCTCACACACAGGGTTAACAGATGCACTGTGAGGGAAATCCCCCACCCCTCATGGTTCACTCTGCATTCAGATTTGAGCAGATTTGCCATCAATTAAAGGGAAGGTTCAGGGAGGGAGACAAAAAAAATAAAAATCCCTATCCACTTACCTGGGGCTTCCTCCAGGAAGCCCGTGGAAGGCAGGAGGTGCCCTCGCTGCCCGGAGGCTCCCAGTCGTCTCCGGTGGCCGACCCGACCTGGCCTTGCCCGCAGTAGTTTTGCGCCTGCTCAGTACAGCCCGGAGGATGTCCGATGACGTCAGCGCACCCGCATGGAACGCAGAAGAGCCCGTCGTTGGAGCGCAGAAGAGCCCGACCTGGCAGCCGGGAGCCTGCGGAGCGGCGGCGAGGGCACCTCCTGCCTGCCACGGGCTGGAGGAAGCCCCAGGTAAGTGGATATGGATTTTTATTTTTTTGTCTCCCTCCCTGAACCTTTCCTTTAAGAGCGAAATTAATTTGATACAGTAAACAAAAGAGATAAGCAAGTCAAATTGATACATCGTTATTTACCAGCACTTCAGGAACTCTCTCAATCCCAGTTTAAAAAAAGATGTTAATCGATAGTGTTCCTTTAAATGACACGTATTGCGCCTGTGCAGGACGCTCCCGGCGAGTGGAACGGGGACTTGGACGATAGTGGCAAGGGCCAACTTCAAAGAGAGAAATATTGAAAGTGAGGTGCGGTGGGGGAACAGAGAATCGCTCAGAGACGGTGCGGGACAGGGAGGCTGCAGGGGACTGGCAGAAGCCCCAGGTAAGTGAAAATCTTTTTTTTAAAAAAACATTTCAGTTCCGCTTTAACATTTCAAAAGCCTGCAATAAACCGTTAGTCATTAAAGGTATCACCAGAATCAACATTTGCTGGTTTGATATCTGCATTTCTGCTTCTTGACTAACACCGGACCACACTTCACTTTCTCCAATTATCCTCTATGGCTGGCTGGGATAGGACTTGGACCAGTACAACAGAGTACCCAAATAACTCATGGAGACCCAGAAACACTAAAAAACTATAAAGAGAGGCGTAGCTAAGGAGCTATGGGCCCCAGTGCAAGTTTTACATCCCCCCCTCCTAAGCACTCTATGCATTACAATTGATTTGGCGCCCCAAAACCTGCCAATGGCAACTACAGTGTCAGAGGTGCAAGAAGGGGATGGGGGAACAGTTTGTTAATGATTACTACTATTCAAAGCATCTATAGAAGAGATCATTACCAGCACAGGACGAATAAAGACGCTAATACTGTGGTTGAGGGAGGGCCCCTCTGGCCTAAGGGCCCCTGTGCAGTCACAACACCTGCATTCCCTATTGCTATGCCACTGAGTATAAAGTATAAATCTCTGCAACTTGCTGCATGGAGCTTGCATATTTATCATGTGCTTGTGTTTCCTGTGATTGCATCTCAAAAACATCCCTGGCATAAGCATTCAATGGAAAATTCCTATCTGATGAATTAGGTTCCTATAAACTATGCAATATTTTAAAAGATTAAATGCAAAAAAAAAAAAAATGTAGCTTTATCATTCAAGCTACACTGGTCCTTTTTAAAATCAATAATATAGTCAATAATGCTGACAAAACTGAGGTTCTTGTTATCGAGGGCCAGGGCTCAACAGCAAAGCAGCTCCAGTCTCAACCAACACCGCTAAGGATAGGGAGCTCAGACCTGAACAACTCAGACTGTGTGCGCAGCCTGGGAGTACTGATTGATGGGAAATTAAGCTTCAGGAATCAAATCTCAGCTGTTGTGAAACATTCCTTCTTTCACCTAAGGAATATTGCAAGGATTAAACACCTAATTCCTTCAGAGGATCTTCCAACCCTAGTTCATGCCTTCGTCACATCAAGGTTAGACTACTGCAACGTCCTCTACACAGGCCTGCATAAGAAAGACTTACGCCGCCTGCAATTAGTACAGAATGCCGCCGCAAGGCTGTTAACGAGCCAACCCCGCCATTGCCACATAACACCAACCCTGAGCTCACTCCACTGGCTACCGATAAAATGGAGAATTCTGTTTAAGATTGGCTTACTGACATTCAAATCCTTGCACAATCTGGGCCCTGGATACCTGAAGGACTTGTTGCAACTACATCACACCCCCCACAATCTTAGATCAAAAGGACGTAACACCTTGGTCACCCCCAGAGTCCACCTCAAAACCTTTGGAGACAGAGCCTTTTGTCATGCTGCCCCTACACTTTGGAACTCCCTGCCACACCCAATCAGGACAGCCCCATCCCTGGAAGCATTTAAGTCTAAACTGAAAACCTACCTTTTCAGTCTGGCATTCATGAACATCTGACTATCTCCTCTGTAACACAACCCAGCCTGAAACCCTGTATTAATCTGAGACACAGCTATGCGCATTGAGTCCTATGGGAGAAAAGCGCTTTACAAATGTTATTGTATTATTGTATTGTACTTCATTTTAAAATAAGAAAAAACTATCAATTTAATTGTTTGGAATAAAGTTTAGAGACAGTTAAACACATTTTCCAGGAGACAAATACATATATTAATACAGATCTGCACATAAGACCTGAAAGAGAGACCAATAAGGAAGAAAGAGGGATTGGGTGACCAAAGTTGGACTGTCCCTCCAAAAGAGGAACAGTTGGGAGCTATGCCTGATGGAATATAAATAATACAGGGCATGCCCAGTTTAAGTGACAGAATGGTTCAGTGTCTTCTAAAAGGTGCTATGAAAGATGTGAGAGTGGCATATAAATATTATATTCCTTTTTTAAACGAGAGTTTCCACTTGCTGGCAAAAGTTGCGAACCAAAATATTGTTATGCAAAAAGAAGCCACAATGCAATCTAGATATAAAAGTTTTACTTAGTTAACTTATTGTAAAATATATCATAGATAAAAACTTTGCAAAACAAAAATTGATGCCCTTTAAAATAGGGCAGGCAAAATAAGGTCAACCAGCAATCACAACAACCGCAGTTTACAGCAGACATCATTATGACAGAAACAGGAGACGACTCCCGGGCACCAGTGGTACTGCAGTGCACCAGGCTTCCCTGCCACTCACAATATGGCGGGCCCACGACGGCGCTGCCAGCCAAGAGTCACGTGACTTCCGCCATCTGGCTTACGTAACACTGTGCGAGTCTCGCGATTGCTGCAACACGTGTGTTCCTTCCTTCCTGGACAGTGCTGTGTGTAGTTGTAATGTTGCTGGCTGATGGTGCCCTGACGTTAAAGCCATGCAGGTCTCTAATATCAATGATGTGAAGATCTACAATCTGAGCTGCGGGAAGTCCCTGCCCGAGGTGAGTGACATTACCTGCAGAGGGACACCAGAGTACATGCAGTGGCTGCAGGAAGGTGTGCCCATAGTGTACTGTGCCTAACTATACTTTATACTTTGGCTGTCTACATACCCAGTAGGGTCAAGAGTGAGTATGTTGTCTGTCCGCATGATCAGGAGTGCTTGTGCTGTGTGCACGGTCAGGTTTGTGCAGTCCACAGCGATCAGGAGGTACTTGCGCTGTCCATGCGGTCATGGGGTGCTTATGCTGTCTGCACGGTCAGGGGGCACGGTCAGGGGGCGCTTGCGCTGTCCGCACGGTCAGGGGGCGATTATGCTGTCTGCACGGTCAGGGTTGCGCTTGCTCTGTCCGTACGGTCAGGGTTGCGCTTGCGCTGTCCGTACGGTCAGGGTTGCGCTTGCGCTGTCCGTACGGTCAGGGTTGCGCTTGCGCTGTCCGTACGGTCAGGGTTGCGCTTGCGCTGTCCGTACGGTCAGGGTTGCGCTTGCGCTGTCCGTACGGTCAGGGTTGCGCTTGCGCTGTCCGTACGGTCAGGGTTGCGCTTGCGCTGTCCGTACGGTCAGGGTTGCGCTTGCGCTGTCCGTACGGTCAGGGTTGCGCTTGCGCTGTCCGTACGGTCAGGGTTGCGCTTGCGCTGTCCGTACGGTCAGGGTTGCGCTTGCGCTGTCCGTACGGTCAGGGTTGCGCTTGCGCTGTCCGTACGGTCAGGGTTGCGCTTGCGCTGTCCGTACGGTCAGGGTTGCGCTTGCGCTGTCCGTACGGTCAGGGTTGCGCTTGCGCTGTCCGTACGGTCAGGGTTGCGCTTGCGCTGTCCGTACGGTCAGGGTTGCGCTTGCGCTGTCCGTACGGTCAGGGTTGCGCTTGCGCTGTCCGTACGGTCAGGGTTGCGCTTGCGCTGTCCGCACGGTCAGGGTTGCGCTTGCGCTGTCAGCACGGTCAGGGGGCGCTTGCGCTGTCAGCACGGTCAGGGGGCGCTTGCGCTGTCAGCACGGTCAGGGGGCGCTTGCGCTGTCAGCACGGTGCGCTGTCAGCACGGTCAGGGGGCGCTTGCGCTGTCAGCACGGTCAGGGGGCGCTTGCGCTGTCAGCACGGTCAGGGGGCGCTTGCGCTGTCAGCACGGTCAGGGGGCGCTTGCGCTGTCAGCACGGTCAGGGGGCGCTTGCGCTGTCCACACGATCAGGGGGCGATTGCACTGTCCGCATGTTCGGGGTACTTGCGCGGTCATGGGGCGCTTGCGCTGTCTGCACAGTTTGGGGGCACTTGCGCTGTCTGCACAGTTAGGGTGGCACTTGCACTGTCTGCACAGTTAGGGGGCACTTGCGCTGTCTGCACAGTTAGGGTGGCACTTGCGCTGTCTGCACAGTTAGGGTGGCACTTGCGCTGTCTGCACAGTTAGGGTGGCACTTGCGCTGTCTGCACAGTTAGGGTGGCACTTGCGCTGTCTGCACAGTTAGGGTGGCACTTGCGCTGTCTGCACAGTTAGGGTGGCACTTGCGCTGTCTGCACAGTTAGGGGGCACTTGCGCTGTCTGCGCAGTTAGGGGGCACTTGCGCTGTCTGCGCAGTTAGGGGGCACTTGCGCTGTCTGCGCAGTTAGGGGGCACTTGCGCTGTCTGCGCAGTTAGGGGGCACTTGCGCTGTCTGCGCAGTTAGGGGGCACTTGCGCTGTCTGCCCAGTTAGGGGGCACTTGCGCTGTCTGCCCAGTTAGGGGGCACTTGCGCTGTCTGCCCAGTTAGGGGGCACTTGCGCTGTCTGCCCAGTTAGGGGGCACTTGCGCTGTCTGCACAGTGAGGGGGCACTTGCGCTGTCTGCACAGTGAGGGGGCACTTGCGCTGTCTGCACAGTGAGGGGGCACTTGCGCTGTCTGCACAGTGAGGGGGCACTTGCGCTGTCTGCACAGTGAGGGGGCACTTGCGCTGTCTGCACAGTGAGGGGGCACTTGCGCTGTCTGCACAGTGAGGGGGCACTTGCGCTGTCTGCACAGTGAGGGGGCACTTGCGCTGTCTGCACAGTGAGGGGGCACTTGCGCTGTCTGCACAGTGAGGGGGCACTTGCGCTGTCTGCACAGTGAGGGGACGCTTGCGCTGTCTGCACAGTGAGGGGACGCTTGCGCTGTCTGCACAGTGAGGGGGCGCTTGCGCTGTCTGCACAGTGAGGGGGCGCTTGCGCTGTCTGCACAGTGAGGGGGCGCTTGCGCTGTCTGCACAGTGAGGGGACGCTTGCGCTGTCTGCACAGTGAGGGGACGCTTGCGCTGTCTGCACAGTGAGGGGACACTTGCGCTGTCTGCACAGTGAGGGGGCACTTGCACTGTCTGCACAGTGAGGGGGCACTTGCGCTGTCCACATGGTCAGGGGGCGCTTGCGCTTTCCACGTGGTCAGGGGGCGCTTACGCTGTCCGCACTGGCAGGGGGTGCTTGTGCAGTCCACAGGGGTTGGAGGCACTTGGGCTGTCCGCACGGTCAGGGGCGATTGCGCTGTCCGCACGGTCAGGGGGTGCTTGCGCTGCCCATGCGGGTCAGAGGGCGCTTGCGCTGTCCGCACGGTCAGGAGCGTGCTTTCTACACTGTCAGTTTAATTGAAGAAGGAACGACCTAAGTAAAGTTAGTTTTAAAAGGTGTGTAATGATCTGATCGTTAAAACGAACGTTACATCACATAAAGCAACTATTGCGCTTGCGCATAAAAATGAAAAGTTCCATGGAGAAATAGTGAAATGCGCATGTCAAGCCTAGTACGAACGACCGTTTCCAACGATGTACTACTTTTGCAAACGATCGTCGTTGGGAAAAATCCGCCAAGCTAGATCGTTAGTTTTGAACGATCTAGCTTGTCTGTCGTTAGGTCGTTGGCTGCTTTTTTTCAAACGATCGTCGTTTGAAATGATCGGGGAACGATCGTTTCAAATGACTATAGTCGCATGTGTGTACGCACCTTTAGAGACTCAGGATCAGCAGAAGAGTCAGGCAACTGGTATTATTTTAAAAGCAAAAATCCATATCTTTCTCAGTTTAGAGATGTTTTTCCTTATACTGTATTCAGATTGTTTAATTTATGCGTACAAAAAAATTGTATTTTATCGTTATGGTTGGTCTCATTTCTGCATTCCAGTGGTTGTCAGATCGTAAGAAGAGAGCACTACAGAAAAAAGATGTGGGTAAGTAATTATCATTTTAAGACAACAGTGTTAATCCTAATTCTAGGTACACTCCATACAATTTTCTGGCATATTTGCCTTCCAGGTCAATTATTTCCAACATGTGCAATCTGAATTTTGCTCAATTTTTTTTTTCCTATTGTTTTCTTAATAGTTTTTCAATCCTTTTTTATAGAACTAAACGAAAATAGAATATCAAAAAATAAAAAAAAAAAGATTGAAAAATCGATCAAAATGTTGGAAATAATCAATCTGGCAGGTAAATCTGCCAGAAAATTGCAGGGCTGTGGAGTCGGTCCAAAAATCCACCGACTCCGACTCCTCAGTTTAGGATTCCACCGACTCCTCGACTCCGACTCCTCTAATTTGCATATTACAATTTTGTTGATTAAAAGTATGTAACATGAAATTCGTCTCTTAACTGCCAACGCTTAGGAATTTTACAAGACAACTGAAGTGAGAAGGATATGTAGACTACTATATTTATTCCCTTTAGACTAAAACTAGTCCTTGGTAAGAGTACTTGTAAAAGGTACAAACCGGAACAAAGAACATCTATCAGGCCCTGGGCAATGTAAGTGTGGGTACATGTAAGAATGATGTGCAGGTACTCTGCAGGGGAATGAGGAGATTCTTCCTCTATTACACATTCTTCATGCACAATCTGAACAAGGTTTATGGGTGACAGACAACACCTCTGTGTTCAATGTGCACAGCATTCTCAGTGGATTCCCTGCAGCTCTGTGGGGAGTGCATATGTAGAGTATAGTACTACTGTGTAACAAAGTAAACCTGAGACAGATGAAATTAAAGTTTTATACATACCTGATGCTTCCTCCAGCCGCCTTCAGGATAATCAGTCCCTCGTTATCCTCCTCCACCACCTGGATCTTCTGCTATGAGTCCAGGTAATTGAGCCAGTCGGGCGTAGTGCGCATGCACACACTCCGCCGCCAGGAGCATACTACACCTGTGCAGCACTATTGCGCAGGTGCAGAATGTTCCTGGCTGTGGGAGCGGCATTTGGCCGGACAGCGCTGACTGGCTGAATTACCAGGACTCGTAGCAGAAGATCTGGGTGGTGGAGGACAGCGAGGGACTGATTAGCCTGAAGGGGGCTGGAGGAAGCCCCATGTATGTATAAAACTTTACTTTTCATCCGTCTCAGGTACCCTTTAATTTGTAGTCACCAAACCAAATTTTAACAACATATCAAATTATTTGATTTCATGAGCAAAGGGAGTGCATACATTTGCATAAATCAGCATCAGTGCAGAATTATTTCCATCTCATTGATCATCTCTATTAGTGACACAGCTACACACCGGCGTACCTACCGGGGATGCGACCCCCTCAGCCGCAGGGGGGCCCGGGGCTGCTCTGGGGCCCGCTCACTGTGCGTGGGGGGATCGCTGCTCTGGACCCCCCAGCAAGGTGCTCAACTGGCCGCAGCGTCTATTAGACGCTGCACCAGTTCATTCCCCGCAGCCCCACTCCAGCAGCCTGCATAGTCTCCGGCAGGCAGAGCAGGGCTACGGCAAGATGGCCGCCGAAGAAGCCCTGCACTGGAGACTATTTGTGTCTCTAGTACAGGGCTTCGGCAGCCATCTTGCCGTAGCCCTGCACTCTGCCTGTCAGCGCGGGAGATGTGCTGCAGGAGGACTCGGGGAGCTGCGAGCCAGATGCCGGGAGAGGAGAAGACTTCTGTCAGGTAAGTGAATTGTTTTTTTTCACAGGTGCATTTTTTTTTCTAGTGTCTGCTGCCTACATTGTGATTTTCAGGTGTCTGCTGCCCACATTACGATTTTCTGGTGTCTGCTGCCCACATTGCGATTTTCAGGTGTCTGCTGCCCACATTGCGATTTTCAGGTGTCTGCTGCCCACATTACGATTTTCTGGTCACCGCTGCCCACATTGCGATTTTCAGGTGTCTGCTGCCCACATTGCGATTTTCAGGTGTCTGCTGCCCACATTGCGATTTTCAGGTGTCTGCTGCCCACATTACGATTTTCTGGTCACTGCTGCCCACATTGCAATTTTCTGGTGTCTGCTGCCCACATTGCGATTTTCAGGTGTCTGCTGCCCACATTGCGATTTTCTGGTCACTGCTGCCCACATTGCGATTTTCTGGTCACTGCTGCCCACATTGCGATTTTCAGGTGTCTGCTGCCCACATTACAATTTTCAGGTGTTTGCGGCCCACATTACGATTTTCAGGTGTCTGCTGCCCACATTATGATTTTCAGGTGTCTGCTGCCCACTTTGCGATTTTCAGGTGTCTGCTGCCCACATTACGATTTTCAGGTGTCTGCTGCCCACATTGCGATTTTCAGGTGTCTGCTGCCCACATTGCGATTTTCAGGTGTCTGCTGCCCACATTGCGATTTTCTGGTGTCTGCTGCCCACATTACGATTTTCAGGTGTCTGCTGCCCACATTATGATTTTCAGGTGTCTGCTGCCCACTTTGCGATTTTCAGGTGTCTGCTGCCCACATTACGATTTTCAGGTGTCTGCTGCCCACATTGCGATTTTCAGGTGTCTGCTGCCCACATTGCGATTTTCAGGTGTCTGCTGCCCACATTGCGATTTTCTGGTGTCTGCTGCCCACATTGCGATTTTCTGGTGTCTGCTGCCCACATTACGATTTTCTGGTGTATGCTGCCCACATTAGGATTTTCTGGTGACTGCTGCCCACATTGCGATTTTCTGGTGACTGCTGCCCACATTGCGATTTTCTGGTGACTGCTGCCCACATTGCGATTTTCTGGTGACTGCTGCCCACATAAGGATATTCTGGTGACTGCTGCCCACATAAGGATATTCTGGTGACTGCTGCCCACATAAGGATATTCTGGTGACTGCTGCCCACATAAGGATATTCTGGTGACTGCTGCCCACATTAGGATTTTCTGGTGTGTGCTGCCCACACATTATGATATTCTGGTGACTGACTGCTGCCCACATTAGGATTTTCTGGTGACTGCTGCCCACATTACGATATTCTGGTGACTGCTGCCCACATTAGAATTTTCTGGTGACTGATGGCCACATTGCGATTTTCTGGTGACTGCTGCCCACATGGCGATTTTCTGGTGACTGCTGCCCACATTGCGATTTTCTGGTGAACTCTGCCCACATTACGATTTTCTGGCCCACATTACCATTTTCTGGTGAACACTGCCCACGTTACGATTGTCTGGTGAATGCTGTCCACGTTACAATTTTCTGGTGACTGCTGCCCACGTTACAATTTTCTGGTGAACGCTGCCCACATTACGATTTTCTGGTGAACTCTGCCCACATTACGATATTCTGGTGAACGCTGCCCACATTTCGATCGTCTGGTGAATGCTGTCCACGTTACAATTTTCTGGTGACTGCTGCTCATGTTACGATTTTCTGGTGACTGCTGCCCACATTACAATTTTCTGGTGACTGCTGCCCACATTAGGATTTTCTGGTGACTGCTGCTCACGTTACGATTTTCTGGTGACTGGTGCCCACATTACGATTTTCTGGTGAACTCTGCCCACATTACGATTTTCTGGTGAACTCTGCCCACATTACGATTTTCTGGCCCACATTACGATTGTCTGGTAAAATGCTGCCCACTTTACAATTAATTTACAGTGAAACGCTGCCCCATTACGATTATTTGGCACCTATGGGGGGGCCCCATCCAAATATTCGCAGGGGGGCCCAGTGATTTCTAGTTACGCCCCTGCAGCTACACATCAGGCTTTATTCTTACAGCATAGATGTTATTTAGTATATATAAGAGATTCCTGTGTACACATCATATATACAGTCACAATCAGATATGTATATCTGACCTTAAAAATACGGGGACTGCTTTATTGAAGCAGCACAAGTAACTAATTTTGATTGGTTTATTTCATTTTTGTGGACTAAGCACAGCTATTACTGTATATATACTGTATATATACATTATTTTTAATGACTATTATCTGAGAAATAGAACATTTTATCATATTTTCTATTTTAATTACAGTTACAAATTCATTAGGAGTCGGAGTCGGTGCATTTTTTCCCGACTCCGACTCCAGGCACCCAAAATTGCCCGACTCCACGACTCCGACTCCACGACCCGGACTCCGACTCCACAGCCCTGGAAAATTGTATGGTGTATACCTAGCATAAGGTCTTGGGTTTAACCACTTCATCCTTCAGTGTATTTTCACCTTATTCCGAGCAATTTTCCGAGTAAGTTTCACACTTCAGCCTTCCTCCCATTCATTCTCCAATAACTTTATTACTATTCATCACATCTAAATGATCCATATCTTGTTTTGCTACATTTTGGGTGGTATCGGTGCCAATATTTTATTTGGAAATAAAACTTCATTTTTTTCAGTTTTGCATCCATCACTATTTACAAGCCCATAATTTAAAAAAATAACAGTAATAATACCTTCTTGGTGTACATATTAAAAAAAAGTTTAGTCCCTAAGGTAACTATTTATGTATTTGTTATTGTCATCTTTTTTATGGGGTACTTTATATTTGGGGGGACTATGGGAGAGTGTGGGAGGGAAGGGTTAATTTTAAATGTGAATGGGGTGTGTGTGTGTGTGTGGGGGGGGGGGGGGGGGGGGATAATTAAAATCAATGTATGTGTAATTTTACTATTTGTCCACAAGATGTCCTGTCATTTTTTTTCTAAGCGCCCTGTAATGCTGGGAATACACGAGATTTTTTCAGACGATTTACTGTCCGTTCTTATTTCCGATCGATTTTCTTAACAATTTCCATTCACTTCTATGAAAAGCCGATCAAAAAAATGATTGAAACTAAGATGGTCCATGTAGGAAATGATCGAACTATCTATCTGCCAAAATATCTAATGGTGGATTCCCAGCATAAGGGTACTATGTACGCTTACAGGAAGTGAAGTGTGAATGTGTAAATTTTTTTTTTTTTTTTACAGAATGATCACGGCTTCTCTTTGAAGCCAGCGATCATTGCAATGGGTACTTAGATCAATGAATGGGAACCGAGTTCCCATTCATTAATCTCCGTGCTAACGGGTGGCGAGAACGGGAGCGCATGAACGAGCACGAACAGCGGTGAACGCAGTGGAGGTTAGTCTATTTACGCCCCTGAGGCTTAGGTGACGTTTTTGCGGGTGTAGATATACTGTACTGGAGGCATAAATGCTTAAGGCCCCGTTCAGACTGCAGAACGCGGACCGCAAGGCGTACGAACGCGTTCGTATGCGTTGCATGGCTGATCCCATCACTGAAAAGTGAATGGGACAGCCACGCGTTTTTACAAAAAATGCGTGCAGCATGCGTTCCCGGACCGCACAGGTCCGGAACGCATGCAGTGTGAACATCAGACATTGCACTGCATGCAATGTCTGATGTCGTGCGTGTCGGCCACCTGCACGCGTTTCCAAAACGCGGCTGGAAACGCATGCAGTGTGAACGGGGCCTTAAGGAACACACGCAAAAAAATGTAAAATACATGTAAACATATACGAATTAAAAGTATGTTTCTTCCAGAGCAATAGACATAAATTACTTTTCTCCTATGGTGCTGGCACTTACAGTAGGTACTAGAATTTTGAGAGAACCAACAGGTTTTGGACTAGTCTATCCCTTCATGGGGGATTCTCAGCATGGCCTTTACTATTTTTAAAGACAGTCCCTGAAAAGGATTTATACAAACATGCTGTCCAACCTCCCTGCTCACTGCACACTTTTTTTGGGAGTTGGACGGAGCAACTGACATTAACTAAGTGCTTTAGAAAAAAAAAACTAAGAATCCCCCATGAGGAGACAGGCTAGACCAAAACCTGTCGGTTCTGTCAGATTTCTTCTAACTACTTTAAGTGACAGCAACATAGGGGAAAAAAAGCAATTTATGGCTCATTTTACTCTGAAAGGAACATACGTCTTATTTGTGTTTACATGTATTTTATGATTTTCGTGATAGTGGTCCTTGGTAACTGATGACTGGATGATAAATGATTGCTATGATCCTTCTCCTTTTTATAATATAGATGTCCGGAGGAGAATCGAACTTATTCAGGACTTTGACATGCCCACAGTCAGCACCAACATCAGAGTTTCCAGGGATGGGCAATACATTATGGCCACTGGTAAGATAGATAGATAGAGAGAGAGAGTGTGTGTGTGTGTGTGTGTAAATATACCGTACCATGTTTTGCCACAATAAAGTACCAATATTGCTGTTCTCTCCTCCACACAAATATAGAAGTGTGTATATATAAAGCTAATTGCTTGAGCTGACTGACCTTCGTCTTTTTTACATGGTTGATGTCTGTGCTAATAACATAAGCACCAAATGGCTGACTAAAAGTGCCCATGAACTTATAAATGGCCACCAGATCTGACCATCAGCTAGATCCCTGTCCGATCAAATCTGATCTCACATGAATCTATTACTGCCACACACTAGGCTTAGATTTTTAATAGATATCAGCATGAAATCTATTCAAAATCTATCTAACCACATCGTTGCAGTGTTTGATGCAGTGCAAGGCTATGGGCAGTCGATCTGCCACCCGAACTACTGCTGATCGATCTGGTGTGATTGATCAATTTCAGGCAAAAATAGTCAATCGATCAGGTTGCATCGATTTCTAGCGGAATCTGCTGCCTATTGACAGGAAAAATCTGTAAGGCCTGGTGCACACCAGAGGAGTTTTTCTGAGCGTTTTGAATTTTTAAATCTGCTGCTAATGTTATCCTATGTGTCTATGCACACTGGAGCAATGAGGTTTTGTAAAAAAAAACCCATAGCATTACATTGGGAAGAGCTTTTGAACCTCTAAAAGCTCTTCCCAATGTAATGCTATGGGGTTTTTTGCAAAACCTCATTGCTCCAGTGTGCACAGACACATAGGATAACATTAGCAGCAGATTTAAAAACTCAAAACGCTCAGAAAAACTCCTCTGGTGTGCACCAGGCCTAAGTGTATGGCCACTTTAACTGTGAACCGGCCCACCCCTCACTCCACATTGTAACAGTATGTTGCTTAGAGCATCTTGGCGATAATATTGTGGACATTTTAATCCTCTTCATATCCATATGAGCTTATCTAGTACTGCCTTTATGTGCTCCAACTGTCTAGCTGACACTGTTTAGTAGCAAATGCAAGAAAGTTTACCAACTATGCAAATTGCATTGCACCTCCGCAGGAATCTATCCAAGATGCACTATACAGTAGATGAAATACGATGCTGTCAACTGTTGCCATGTTTGTTCTTATTTATACAATTGTAACTAATCACATCCTTTCTTTCCTTCCAATGGTCTGAGACCTGAGCTATCTCAAAACCTTGTATTATTTTCTCAGTAAGTCAACAAAGGTAACATTTTACTTCATCCTCTAACTCCTCTCACCCTGCTCACCTCATCTTCCAACTTCTGCCTTCAGCAAAGAAATAACGGTCAGTTGCAACAACAACTTATAGGAACAGCTTCTTCCCTCAGGCGGTAGCCATGCTTAATGCAGAACCACACAAGTGCTGCTAGGACTGGACAGCATTACATCATAGAACTGAAAATGAAAACTTCTCACCCTGTTTGCTACCACTTTAATGTATATACTGTCCTTGACTTGCAATTACTTACACTGTGTGTCCTTGTGTATTGTTTTTGTCTGTCTGTTAACCCCTTCGGGACCGGCTGCCTACCCCCCTTAAGGACCAGGCATTTTACATGCGGGGGGGGGGGGGGGACGCGTTTGGGGGGAGGGGTCAGGCAGCCGGATCCCTATTGTGGGCACTTTGGTATGGTCCCCCCTGGGTGGCCAGGTGTCCCCCGTATTGATGGCAGCCTTTACTTACCTCTCAGGCTCTAGCGACGAGCAGCTGTAGACCCCTCCGCTCTCGCTGGCTTTCCGGCTCGTACTGACATCATCAAGCCGGGACCCGGCACTTAGCGTCAATACAGCAGGGATGCCGGCCAGAACAGAGGGGAGTGCCGATCGTCGGGGTAACGGCAGGAAGGTGAGTGGATCCTCTTCTTTCCCACCCTACCGCTGCAGCTCTGTAAGTGATCACTATGATCCTCCGGCGATCATAGTGATCACGTGATCAGCAGCTATACGCGATGGCTCCTGATCACTGAGGGGAGATGCCAGCTGTCATATGACAGCTTAATCTCCCCTCTCCGGTGCGCACGATCGCGTCAGGGCGGTTCGTTAGCGCGGGCGTTGAATCAACATCCAGTCAGGGCGACAGCACCACCTGCTGGACGTAGATTCAAACTACGTCGGTCCCCAAAAGGTTAAGCAACTGCCAAGTCAAATTTATTTGGCCAAATAAAATAGATTCTGAGAACTGGTGTACACAAGGCAATATTTGTTCTCAATTAACAAACAGTTTAATGAAAATGAGCAGATTGTCCTCTGATTGCGAGTGAATTTTTACCTACCAATCAGAAGTTATCACTGTCCTGGTCATTAAGGATTTGTATTTTTTGGCTCATTTAGCCCATAGAGTTGCATTGGAGCTAATGGTGCAATAATGCATTGAGATTGATTTTCAATATATTTCATTCTGAAATCTATTGGATATTGGTTCCTAGTGTGTGGCACACATCAGATTCCTGTCAGATTCGACCTGACAGGCATCTGACAGAAATCTATCTGATGGTCAAATCTGCTGCAAATCTATCATTGTGTGGCCACCTTAACTTTTCCTGGTGGATTTTGTTTTTTAGGAACGTACAAGCCTAGAGTCCGTTGCTTTGACACATACCAACTATCTCTGAAGTTTGAAAGGTGTTTGGATTCCGAAGGTCAGTATCTTTCATTGTGGTTGTGTGGATTTCTCAAGAGACTCAAAATAGGCAAGACAAATAATATTTATATTGTGCTTTTCTCCTGGCAGACTCAAAGGGCCAGAGCTGCAGCCACTAGGGCGCCCTCTATAGGCAGTAGCAGTGTTAGGGAGGTTAACAAGGATCACAAGGACTCCTTACTGAATAGGTGCTGGCTTACTGAATAGACAAGACAAGACAAATAACATTTATATTGCGCTTTTCTCCTTGCGGACTCAAAGCGCCAGAGCAGAGCAGCAACCACTAGGGCGCGCTCTATTGGCAGTAGCAGTGTAAGGGAGACTTGCCAAAGGTCTCCTACTGAATTAGTGCTGGCTTACTGAACAGGCAGAGCCGAGAGCTGAGATCCGAATCCTGGTCTCCTGTTTGAGAGGCAGGGCCGTTAACCATTACACTATCCAGCCACTTAAACATGGGCTGTTCCAAAGACAAACCCTCTCTGGTGACATCAGTCCAGTGGGCAATTATCTGAATGTTCTTAGAATCTAATATTTTTCAGTCAGGTCATGTGAGGTAGAAACTTTGTTGAAACCGTTTTTCATTCAAGGAAAGAGAGAGTTACTTCTCTACTCAGAGTAACATCTGGACTTGTTTGTTTTTCAATGGTAAAGGGAGGTCATAAGTAATCTTCAAAATGACTTTTTATTTTCTTTTGTCATAACTTTATTACTTTCATGTTTTATTTTCAGTGATCAAGTTTGACATTTTGTCAGAGGACTACTCAAAGGTACAGTGTTTGGTTTGTCTGTAGAGCTGTTTTCTATGCGTGGTCAGGAATTTTGTTTCCAGGCCTTTCCTCGGGGTCCCAGTTAAGCCCCCACAACCTTACTAAATTTCCAGAGACTGTCCTGTGATTTCCAGGGTCAGGTCGAGGCAGAGGCGAGAGAGACACCATCCTCAGGGCGCAGTTTAGGAGGAGGTGGACAACTCACTCAGCTATCATTCCCCTATTGTGTTTGAAGCAGAGAGAAATAAGAAAAGGGGATACATGCCAGTAACTGCAACTCAGATAACTAGAGATTAAGGTGTTGAGGACCCTGGGGCACCTCTTAGTCTAATAGCAATCAGTGTGTGACGGCTGGGGTGGGAGGGATGGAGAGGCGCACTTTGGTGTCTCAGCCTTGGGTGCTGGAGGACCTTTTCCCGGCTCTGTCCTGGGTTGATTCCTGCCAGGTTGCCGGTGTCTTTTTGAAATTTTGCTTAGCATCATTGGAAAGCCTCCCTCTTGTTCCTTCTAAGGCTCACCACACACCATACAATCTTGGTTGTTCAATCTTACCACTTTCATGTAATATAAGAGCTTATCCAATCAATCATTCAAGGTATTTTCAATCTGTTGGCCCTTATACTACATAGATTTGGTAAATCTGTACAATTAAGATTGTATGGTGTGTGTTGAGCTTAAGATAGGACAAAGCTGGGGGTAAAGATGTGTGTTAGGGAGCGGTGCCAGATTACCACTCGCCTCTCAGGTTAAACCTGTCTCCAGGAAATAGTGGACTGATCACCAGAATGCTAGGATGGTACAGTACGGAGCAGTGCAGTTCACCTATGGGGAAGGGGCATCGCTCATTAGGCAAGTACCATGGGCTTGTTAGGAGTGAACCACTCCCCTTTCTGTTCGGAAGGGGGGGGGGGGAGTTTGGCTGCAGAGACAGACAGGGGAAAAAAAAAAACAGATGGGTTTTAAGAGCATCATACGTACTTGATTACTGAAACCTCAACTATCAAGCTTGGAACTACTTCCTGCAGTATGGATGTTTATAAACGTCCTGTTTGTGCACCTGTGGTGCATTTGTACCCTTCAGCCCATGGCATGAAGTGGTTAATAATTGTTTTCCTCCAAATAGCAAAGCAAGCTTGAAGCTGATTGGTTATTATGAAAGAAAAATAGCCTTAAAGAAATTAGTATCGCTGATTGCCAACATTGCCAAAGTGCAGCCAGTGTATAGCGCCATATATGTGTATTGATCCTCAGATGAATTTCTGTGCACTCAGGTAGTTCTTGGGAACACCAGTGTATTCTATATAAAGTCATCAGCTTTCAAGAGAGATCTAATGCCCACTCCTTCCAGCTGTTAAGCCCCATGTATACGATTCTTTGTGCGATTCCATTTCGATTCTATTTACGATCCGATTAAATGCGACATGTCCGATTGGGATTCGATTCAATTCGATTTGCCATTGCATCAGATCGTCGTAATTGGAATCGTAATTGAATCGTACAAAGAATCGTATCGTGTAGATTGGGCTTTGCAGAAGTTACCCTTGATTCAGTAAATTAAAGGCCCCCAAGTTAAGTCTGTTATTTCAGTTACTACTTATATTTACTACTAGTTACTACTTATTTTTAAGCTATAGCCAGAGGTGCTGCTAAGGTTTTTGTGGCCCCTAAAGGATCTGATAACTTGGTCATCTCCAGAGACCACCTCAACCCCTTTGGTGCCAGAGCCTTCTGTCATGCTACCCCTACACTTTGGAACTCCCTGCCACACCCACTCAGGACATCTCCATTCCTGGAAGCATTTAAGTCCAAACTGAAAAACCATCTTCTTGGTCTGGCATTTAGAAGCACCGACTGTTTTCTCTGTAACACAGTCCAGCCCTGCAACCCTGGATTGATCTGAATTATATCTATGTGCTTTGAGTCCTGTGGCAGAATAGCACTTTACAAATGTTATAATACTGTATATTTTGTGTGTCGTTTCTCTCCCCCCCCCCCTACTATAGTTAGCCTCCCCCCCTACTATAGTTAGCCTCCCCCCGTATAGGTAGCCTGGATGTCACCTCAGTACTGGTAGCCATCCCCAGTATAGGTAGCCAAGGTGACCCCTGGTATAGGTAGCTTCCCCCAGTATAGGTAGCCAAGGGGTCCCTCCAGTATAGAGAGCCACCACAGTATATTAAGCCAAAGATTGGTCTATTAACTCTTGCAGTGCAAAAAAATAAAATAAAACCTGAACACAGGCCTTAAAGGATACCTGACGTGACATGTGACATGATGACAGACAATTCTAGACAGTATTTGTGCGTAATGTTTGCTGTATGGGGCACAGGAAGTCTGGAGAAATACTATTAAAGAGACTCTGAAGCGAGAATAAATCTCGCTTCAGAGCTCATAGTTAGCAGGGGCATGTGTGCCCCTGCTAAACCGCCGCTATCCCGCGGATAAACGAGGGTCCCTGACCCCCCGAAATCCTCTCCGAGCAGCGGGGGATCTCTTCCGGATTGAGGCAGGGCTAACCGCCGCAGCCCTGCCCCGCGCGCGTCTGTCAGCGCGTATCTCCGCCTCTCCCCCGCCCCTCTGTCGTCCTTCACTGAGAGGGGCGGGGGAGAGGCGGCGATGCGCCGCTGATAGACGCGACTGGAGGCAGGGCTGCAGCCGTTAGCTGCAGGGTGAAGGGACCCCGTTTAGGTTGGGGGTGAAGGGACCCCGTTTAGCCGCGGGATAGCGGCGTTTTAGCTATGAGCTAACTATGAGCTCTGAAGCGAGAATTATTCTCGCTTCAGTGTCTCTTTAAAGGTTACCCAAGGTGACATGTGACATGATGAGATAGACGTGTATGTACAGTGCCTAGCGCACAAATAACTATGCTGTGTTCTTTTTTTTTTTTTTTTTCTCTGCCTGAAAGAGTTAAATATCAGGTATGTAAGTGGCTGACTCAGTCCTGACTCAGACAGGAAGTGATTACAGTGTGACCCTCACTGATAAGAAATTCCAACTATAAAACACTTTCCTAGCAGAAAATCGCTTCTGAGAGCAAGAAAGAGGTAAAAAATGGGAATTTCTTATCAGTGAAGGTCACACTGTAGTCACTTCCTGTCTGAGTCAGGACTGAGTCAGCCACTTGCATACCTGATATTTAACTCTTTCAGGCAGAGAAAAAAAAAAGAAACACAGCATAGTTATTAGTGTGCTAGGCACTGTACAAACACATGTCTATCTCATCATGTCACATGTCACTTCGGGTATCCTTTAAAGGTGGGAGAGGGGAGGTTGATGATGGTTGTGAAACAAAATAACCTGTACCTTATTTGTAAGAGACAGATTGGGTAAATGCAGGACAAATATCTGGTGATCTATAAACGTGTCTTTCCTTCTCCTCCAGATCGTCTTCCTGCAGTGCGACCGATACGTAGAGTTCCACTCCCAGCATGGCCACTACTACAAAATGAGGATACCAAAATTTGGCAGAGATTTTTCTTATCATTACCCGTCCTGTGATCTGTATTTTGTTGGCGCTAGGTAATGAAAATGACGCTCTGAAATATTGGCCTGGACTGGATCCAACGGCATTATGGTCCTTTTCCCCTGAGAGTGATTTGCTTCAAATCGCAAAATGCTAGAGATTTTTACATCACTAGAGTTGCTACTTTAACATAGGGATCGTGAAAAGCATTTTCCACTATCGAATTTCGATTTTCTGTAAATCACAATCACTTTTTGGAGCAATTTTAACTGTGATTGTGCTCCATGCTAAGATAACTGCAAAATCATAATCGCATAAGAAAATTGATTAAAAATCGCAATCGCTTGCGTTTATGTTCTCCTTTTACGATTGCTAGTGGAGAAGGGCCTTCATTGCTTATTACATTATGTGGAGTAGTAGAGAATTGGGGCACATTGCAAGAAGTGTTTTTTTTTTTTTAAATAACCTATTGATATTATCCAGATGAGGAAAATGAATGCAATTTACCTAGATAATGATGCGAAGGTCACTTCACCATTTACACTTAAAGTGTACCTGAGCCAAAGCTCGGGTACTAAATGAGATACCTACCAAAAGAAAGGGAAGCCTCGGGATCCTATTGAGGCTTCCCTCACTTCTTTGATACCCTCCCCCCAATATTCCATATCGGGACCACACAGCTCTTCTTCCTGCTGTGTGGGCGGGCAATAGCCAACTGAGCCCGCCCGTCTGCCCATGCGCAGTAAGCCTGGAGCTGCGGGCTCCGTAGTGCTGCGCATATTTGTGGATGGGCTTGTGCGGTTACCCCACGGCCACGCTTCAGGAACAGTTTTGGCTTGGGATCACTTTAGGCCTTTTGCATACTACATGCGATTCAGATTGCGATTTTTTTATCGATTTTCACTTGCGATTGCGATTTTTCATCGGTACTGCATCCTGCTTTTTTTTTCTGCGTTTTTCTTTTGATAGCATCCAGGGAAAATCAGAATCGCAAATTGGATTTATAGTGTGCAGGGGCCACTAATATTACATTTGGCGTAGGTTAGCATTAGACTATGTACACATTAGCTTTTCATTGCCTAGGAGAACCATATGTGAGCATTTTGGGTGACAGTCCAGCATGTGTACAGGTGACCACAATGTAGATGGCCTCTCCTAAAGGCGTTCTACAAGCTGGTAATTCTTTACCTGACCACTACTGTGCTTGCTATGCTTTCTTCTTGTCCTACCTTATTTTATGCTGAGAATACACAATTTTCTTATCAATTTCCATTCACTTCTATGAGAAATCGATTAGAAAAACGTTTGAAAATAAGATCGGATATGTTGGAAATTATCTATCGAACCATCTATCTGCTGAAAAAAACTTATGGTGTATTCCCAGCATTAGAGACAGGCATCCAGTTTTAGACAATCGTGGTTCTTTACACACTACTTTGCCAGTCTTAAAAGTAAAAATGGAAAATTTATACCGCACCTATAAATCCTAAGAAATTTCCAGATGCCTGCTCACTGACCCATTCCCAGTCTGTAGGAAGGCTTGTTTCCTGATAGGCTGAGTCATCAAGGTGGCTTCATCTCTCTCCCACCTGTATGCCCATGTGACTAAAGGGGGCGGTGTTTCAGACAGACTGGGTGTTAGCAGCAGACATATATAATTTTAGTTTGATCTAGTGCAGAGCTAATTGCAGAGCTAATTTCTTTTTTTTTCCTCTAAAGAAAACTAAAGAAAAAAACTAGAGAAAAATGTAATTTGAAAGGTGTTGTGGATTATGTTTCCTCCACTTGGTCCAGATAATTAGAACTTATCTAATTTTTTGCAAAAGTGTTTGTGAAAGTAACACCTGAATTTTTTTTTTCTTGAGTTGTCTTTGTGGTTTATTTTTACAGCTCCGAGATTTTCAGACTTAATTTAGAACAGGGACGCTTTCTGAACTCCCTTCAGACTGATGCCTCGTAAGTAGATTTGCATGCTATATGTTACTTGTATTCCAGCCACTAGGTGGTGCCAGAGTACTGAGCAGTAATTATGTACAGTGCTTCAGAGCACAACACACCTGCTGGAACTTCATTTCTTTTTCTTTCAAGCTATTTATTGCCCAGGATTTACCTATGAAAACCTCTTCTCTTTCAGACAAATCAATGTCTGTGACATCAATCCTTCCCACCATTTATTTGGTGCTGGCACAACAGAGGTAAGTATTTCTCCTCCTCCAGTAGTTGCTTCACCTGTCTGTGTAGCAGAACCTGTAGCTCAGAGGTTGGCTCTGGAGTTTGCATTCCTTTCTGATGAACCCTTAAAATCGTGTCCGTGTCCTCATATACTGTGCCGGGGCCATGATCCCCCCCCCCCAATGCTTTACACACTCATGCAGTACACTGGTCTATTGCTCTTCTATTGTCTAATTCAGGGCCAGATTTACCAATAGGCACTGTAGGCTAGTGCCTACAGGCGGCCCATGTGTGAAAGGCGGCTCATTGGCTGCAGCAAATGCTCCCCTTCTCTTCCTCCCTTTGCAGAGTGCGACCAGTGCATATATGAAGAGACTCGTTTGTAGAGTGGGGGGGGGGGGCATAGGCAAACGCAGGGGGGGGGGGTTACAGCTGCCCAGAATCCCCCCTCAGACCAGGGCCGGTGCTGTGTCTGGGGAAAGGCACAAGTTGAGACACCAGAATATCTGCAGGCATCCTGCAGCTCACAGCACTGCCCCCCTTTCTTTCCCTGCTGCAGTTCACTTTGTATGGAGCAGCAGCATGTGTACAGAGCATGGAGCAGCTCTGGGAAACTTAACAGAGTCAGGTATGAGCACAGCCCTGTGTGAATACTTCACTTTCCCCTTAACCACTTCCCGACCGCTGCATGTACAAATGGCGGCCAGGAAGTGGACCCCGCAAGGACCGCCGCATGTACAA
This sequence comes from Hyperolius riggenbachi, assembly GCF_040937935.1. Taxonomy (NCBI): domain Eukaryota; kingdom Metazoa; phylum Chordata; class Amphibia; order Anura; family Hyperoliidae; genus Hyperolius; species Hyperolius riggenbachi. The sequence continues at coordinate 92,567,158 of NC_090649.1, forward strand.
ATGGCGGCGGTCCTTGTACGGGCATGGGCGGAGCGATTGCGTCATTTGTGACGCGATCCTCCGCCGGGGACTGGCTCCGCCCCCCTCGCGCTGTAACCCGCCGGCCGTTCGGAAGTGCCGGCGGGTTACTAGCACCCGGATCGCCACATACAAAGTGTATAATACACTTTGTAATGTATACAAAGAGTATTATACAGGCTGCCTCCTGCCCTGGTGGTCCCAGTGTCCGAGGGACCACCAGGGCAGGCTGCAGCCACCCTAGTCTGCACCCAAGCACACTGATTTCCCCCCCCCCCCCTGCCCCAGATCGCCCACAGCACCCCTCAGACTTCCCCCGCCCACCCCCCAGACCACTGTTTGCACCCAATCACCCATCAATCACTCCCTGTCACTATCTGTCAACGCTATTTTCTTTTTATGCCCTAAACTGCCCCCTGCTCCTTCCTGATCACCCCCCCACCCCTCAGATTCTCCCCAGACACCCCCCCCCCCCTGTGTACTGTATGCATCTATCCCCCTGATCACCTGTCAATCACCCCCTGTCACTGCCACCCATCAATCAGCCCCTAACCTGCCCCTTGCGGGCAATCTGATCACCCACCCACACCAATAATCGCCCGCAGATCTGCCGTCAGATCACCTCCCAAGTGCAGTGTTTACATCTGTTCTCTACCCTAAACACCCACTAATTACCTATCAATCACCCATCAATCACCACCTGTCACTGTTACCCATCAGATCAGACCCTAATCTGCCCCTTGCGGGCACCCAATCACCCGCCTACACGCTCAGATTGACCTCAGACCCCCTCTTATCAATTTGCCAGTGCAATATTTACATCTGTTCTTCCCTGTAATAACCCCTGATCACCTGTCAATCACCCCCTGTCACTGCCACCCATCAATCACCCCCTGTCACTGCCACCCATCAATCAGCCCCTAACCTGCCCCTTGCGGGCAATCTGATCACCCACCCACACCAATAGATCGCCCGCAGATCCGACGTCAGATCACCTCCCAAGTGCATTGTTTACATCTGTTCTCTACCCTAAACGCCCACTAATTACCCATCAATCACCCCCTGTCACTGCTACCTATCAGATTAGACCCCTATCTGCCCCTAGGGCACTCAATCACCCGCCCACACCCTCAGAACGCCCTCAGACCCCAGCCCTGATCACCTCGCCAGTGCATTGCTTGCATCTATTCCCCCCTCTAATCACACCTTGAGACACCCATCAATCACTTCCTGTCACCCCTTAGCACACCTACCCATCAGATCAGGCCCTAATTTGCCCCGTGTGGGCTCCTGATCACTCGGCCAAACCCTCAGATCCCCCTCAGACCCCCTTCCGATCACCTCCCCAGTGCATTGATTGCATCTATTTTCCCCTCTAACCACCCCCTGAGACACCCATCAATCATTCACCTCCTGTCACCCCCTCCCCCCCCACCTAGCACTCCTATCCATCAGATCAGGCCCAATACAACCTGTCATCTAAAAGGCCACCCTGCTTATGACCGGTTCCACAAAATTCGCCCACTCATAGACCACCTGTCATCAAAATTTGCAGATGCTTATACCCCTGAACAGTCATTTTGAGACATTTGGTTTCCAGACTACTCACGGTTTTGGGCCCGTAAAATGCCAGGGCGGTATAGGAACCCCACAAGTGACCTCATTTTAGAAAAAAGACATCCCAAGGTATTCTGTTAGGTGTATGACGAGTTCATAGAAGATTTTATTTTTTGTCAAAAGTTAGCGGAAATTGATTTTTATTGGTTTTTTTTTTTTTCACAAAGTGTCATTTTTCACTAACTTGTGACAAAAAATAAAATCTTCTATGAACTCGCCATACACCTAACGGAATACCTTGGGGTGTCTTCTTTCTAAAATGGGGTCACTTGTGGGGTTCCTATACTGCCCTGGCATTTTAGGGGCCCTAAACCGTGAGGAGTAGTCTAGAAAACAAATGCCTCAAAATGACCTGTGAATAGGGTGTTGGGCCCCTTAGCGCACCTAGGCTGCAAAAAAATGTCACACATGTGGTATCGCCGTACTCAGGAAAAGTAGTATAATGCGTTTTGGGGTGTATTTTTACACATACCCATGCTGGGTGGGAGAAATCTCTCTGTAAATGGACAATTGTGTGTAAAAAAAATCAAACAATTGTCATTTACAGAGATATTTCTCCCACCCAGCATGGGTATGTGTAAAAATACACCCCAAAACACATTATACTACTTCTCCTGAGTACGACAATACCACATGTGTGGCACTTTTTTACACCCTAAGTACGCTAAGGGGCACAATGTCCAATGAGTACCTTTAGGATTTCACAGGTCATTTTGCGACATTTGGTTTCAAGACTACTTCTCACGGTTTAGGGCCCCTAAAATGCTAGGGCAGTATAGGAACCCCACAAATGACCCCATTCTAGAAAGAAGACACCCAAAGGTATTCCGTTAGGAGTATGGTGAATTTATAGAAGATTTTATTTTTTGTCACAAGTTAGCGGAAAATGACACTTTGTGAAAAAAAAAACAATTAAAATCAATTTCCGCTAACTTGTGACAAAAAAATTAAATCTTCTATGAACTCACCATACTCCTAACGGAATACCTTGGGGTGTCTTCTTTCTAAAATGGGGTCATTAGTGCGGTTCCTATACTGCCCTGGCATTTTAGGGGCCCTAAACCGTGAGGAGTAGTCTTGAAACAAAAATGACCTGTGAAATCCTAAAGGTACTCATTGGACTTTGGGCCCTTTAGCGCAGTTAGGGTGCAAAAAAGTGCCACACATGTGGTATCGCCGTACTCAGGAGAAGTAGTATAATGTGTTTTGGGGTGTATTTTTACACATACCCATGCTGAGTGGGAGAAATCTCTCTGTAAATGAACAATTGTGTGTAAAAAAAAAATCAAACAATTGTCATTAACAGAGATATTTCTCCCACCCAGCATGGGTATGTGTAAAAATACACCCCAAAACACATTATACTACTTCTCCTGAGTATGGCAATACCACGTGTGTGGCACTTTTTTGCAGCCTAACTGCGCTAAGGGGCCCAAAGTTCAATGATCACCTTTAGGCTTTACAGGGGTGCTTACAATTAGGCACCCCCCAAAATGCCAGGACAGTAAACATACCCCACAAATTACCCCATTTTGGAAAGTAGACACTTCAAGGTATTCAGAGGAGCATAGTGAGTCCGTGGCAGATTTCATTTTTTTTTTTTTTTTTGTCGCAAGTTAGCAGAAATGGAAACTTTTTTTTTTCTTTTTTGTCACAAAGTGTCATTTTCCGCTAACTTGTGACAAAAAATAAAATCTTCTATGAACTCACCATGCCTCTCAGTGAATACTTTGGGATGTCTTCTTTCCAAAATGGGGTCATTTGGGTTTTTTTTTTTTTTTACTATCCTGGAATTCTAGCCCCTCATGAAACATGACAGGTGGTCATAAAAGTCATAGATGCTTCAAAATGGGAAAATTCACTTTTTGCACCATAGTTTGTAAACGCTATAAGTTTTACCCAAACCAATCAATATAGGCTGAATGGGTTTTTTTTAATTAAAAACATGTTTGTCCACATTTTTCGTGCTGCATGTATACAGAAATTTTACTTAATTTGAAAAATGTCATCACAGAAAGTTTAAAAAATCATTTTTTTGCCAAAATTCATGTCTTTTTTGATGAATATAATAAAAAGTAAAAATCGCAGCAGCAATCAAATAGCACCAAAAGAAAGCTTTATTAGTGACAAGAAAAGGAGCCAAAATTCATTTAGGTGGTAGGTTGTATGAGCGAGCAATAAACCGTGAAAGCTGCAGTGGTCTGAATGGGAAAAAAAGGGTCTGGTCCTTAAGAGGGGTAAAGCCCACGGTCCTCAAGTGGTTAATTACCAATGTTGACTGTCCTCATTATTATCTGTATCCAAACTGCTCCTGATCGTTCCCGGTGTCAGTCAGACGGGAAATTGCATTATGTGTACACAGCATGATGTCCTACCATATTATTATACTGTATTGTGTGTGGCTGGGGGCTTTCAGGAATCCCCTCCTTGAAAATCCTGGGTTTGCCCCGGGGGGGGGGGGGGTAATTGTACTGGTTGTGGGGAGGGGGAAAGGGGGGCACATCTGGCTCTCTGTAATGGGAGGGGAAGAGGGGAGTACATCGGGTTGGGGGGAGGTTGCTTAATGGGGCACATCAGGCTGGCCAGAGAACGTGGCTTGTGGAGGTCTCGCCTGTGTTAGCCCTCTGGGAGATACAATTACATCGCCCAGGAGGGGGCGCAGCACTTTAAAAAAAAATTTTTTTAAATCATGTAGCTAGCCTAGGGCTAGCTACATGATAGCACCCCTCCCCCCACCCCCTCCGATCGCCTCCGTTGATCAGCGCAAGCAGGAGATTCCGTTCAGAACGGGATCTCCTGCTTGGCTTCCCCTGTCGCCATGGCGACGCTCGTGATGACGTCCTGACGTCAGAGGGAGGCCCGATCCACCCCTCAGTGCTGCCTGGCACTGATTAGCCAGGCTGCGCAAGGGGTCTGGGAGGGGGGGGGGCTGCGCGGCACGGCGGGTTGCGGCGGCGATCGGAAGTTACATGCAGCTAGCAAAGTGGTAGCTACATGTAACGAAAATAAAAATTATGCAAATCGGCCCACCAGGGCCTGAGAAATCCTCCTGCGCGACATACCCCGAGCTCAGCTCGGGATTATCGCCCAGGAGGTTAAGGGGTGGGGTTTAGGGCATCGGAGCTTATGTGCCTATAGGCTTCTGAGCTGTAAATCCAGCCCTGGTCCAAGTGGAAGTCATTTGCTGGCCTGATACGTTTAAAAGAAGGTAGCTACTTAACCTCCTTAGCGGTAACCCCGTGTGTGACACGGGGTAAGCCGCCGGAGGGTGCCGCTCAGGCCCTGCTGGGCCGATTTACATAATTTTTTTTTTTGCTGGCCGCAGCTAGCACTTTGCTAGCTGCGCCAGCACACTGATCGCCGCCGGCCCGCGCCCGATCGCCACTATCTGTTGCGGCGCGCGCCCCCCCCCAGACCCCGTGCGCTGCCTGGCCAATCAGTGCCAGGCAGCGCCGAGGGGTGGATCGGGACTCCCAATGACGTCGGTGACGTCATCCCGCCCCGTCGCCATGGCAACGGGGGAAGCCCTCCAGGAAATCCCATTCTTTGAACGGGATTTCCTGATCGGAGATCGCCGAAGGCGATCGAAGCGGGCGGGGGGATGCCGATGAGCAGCGGCTATCATGTAGCGAGCCCTGGGCTCGCTACATGATTTAAAAAAAAAAAAAAAAAAAAAAAACTGCTGCGCTGCCCCCTGGCGGAATTTTTCATACCGCCAGGGGGGTTAAAGTGATTTTTTGCAATAGGAGCCTCCACGCACTGCATCTATAATGAGTAACACACCCTTATAATTTGGCTTCATATTAAAAGTAACGCTTTATATCTGAGTTACTGGCATAAACTCCCAGGTTTCATTGGTGATTGATCACAATAATAATGCTAACATGTGTAAAACACTTTTCTCTTGTTGGACTCAAAATGCTCATGGGCTGCAGTCACTAAGGGCACTCACTAGGCTTCTTTGCAGTGTTATGTCTTGTCCAAGGACTCCTTACTGAATCGGTACTGCTCCAACCAGGATTCAAACCCTGGTCTCCTATATCAGAGGGGGAGCCCTTAACCACATGTCATCCAGCCACATGATCACACGTGTAACCTATGAGGGGGTGGTGTCACACATAATATAGCCTAAGGGGGTGGCGTCACACATAATATATCCTAAGGGGGAGGTGTCACACATAATATATCCTAAGGGGGTGGTGTCACACATAATATATCCTAAGGGGAGGTGTCACACATAATATAGCCTAAGGGGGAGGTGTCACACATAATATATCCTAAGGGGGTGGTGTCACACATAATATATCCTAAGGGGAGGTGTCACACATAATATAGCCTAAGGGGGAGGTGTCACACATAATATAGCCTAAGGGGGAGGTGTCACAAATGATATATAAGAAGGGGGTGGTGTCACACATAATATATCCTAAGGGGGTGGTGTCACACATAATGTATCCTAAGGGGGTGGTGTCACACATAATGTATCCTAAGGGGGTGGTGTCACACATAATATATCCTAAAGGGGCGGTATCACATGATATATCCGACTCTATGATTTTGTAATCTATACATTTTCTTTTCTGCTGTCCCAGGGTAAAGTGGAATGCTGGGATCCCCGGACACGGGCGAGAGTGGGGCTTCTGGACTGTGCCCTAAACAGTGTAACAGAGGACACCGAGTGAGTTACAAGGAGAATTGGTGTTCTTATCATGTGCCATTTAAGTATCATTATCCTGAGCGTTAATTGAAGGCTTACTGGATTGGTCCAGCAGAGTGAACTCCTGAAGCACAGGACCATGACTATAGTGTGTGTAGGGGAACTTTCTGAAGAGACGAGGGAAGTAAAAAGACAGTGATCCTTATCTGCTGTGAGCATTTAGGTGGCCGTACATTAGTTGATTTGCCACCTGATCGACCATTAGATAGATCCCTCTCTGATTAAATCTGATCAGAGAGGGATCTAGTACCTGGCCATACACTGCACACCTGTGCGCCAACATGAATCCTGACCACCTCCATTGTTTCGCGTCATCGCGAACGCCTGTACCATGTGACACCAGGCACATATAGTGATGTTGCTACACGCGCTGTTGTCACGTGATACAAATTCATAGAGGCGCTCCTTGCTTGCAAAACGCTAGTATTAAGACACTCAGTTATTTGATCTGAGGAAGCAGACTGCGATCCCTGGAATGCATGATCATTCAAGTGTCTGGTTTCTATTAAAATGTATTATTAGGCTACCCCTTCCTAGAGGTAAACCAATTTTTTTATGTTTTATCCAGTCGGCATTCCCACTTTCACACATTACATCTTGGGGTGCTTCCTCCCTCCGCGTGATTGATTCTGGACACTGAAGAAGGCCAGGATTCGTGCCGCAGGTGAAGCTTCCACACACATATACAACACGTACACTTGAGGGGGCGATCGTGGCGGTATTGAACTACATTACCGCTAAGCTCCTGATTGAGCACTGGCGACCAGCATTGCCGAAAATCATTATCAGACCGAAAGGTCGATGTGTGGGCATCCACAGCCATAAATTAACAAAATGACTTCGCTTTATCTTAGGCAGACCACTTTAATCATCAGGAGGGAAATTTCGGACTGCTCCTTCCTCCACCAAGATGTCACGCTCTGTATAAAGTTATCTAGGGTCCTCCCAGGCAGGAGGTTCAGGGCTGAAGAGGATACAGAATATGGTTAGAAGGCCAGCCAGAAATGTAATACCGGTATAATTAAAATGTTAGGGGTTGTTTTTGTCAGACAAAAGCTTTATTGTAAACTCATGATAAGAAACCTGTTACAAACATTGGTTTGCTTGTGCAAAAACCAGATAGTGAAAGATTTCAGAATTTTCAGATGAATATGTTGCCCATAACATGTATCCAACTTTAGTTTGCCATGGCAACACTTAAACTGATTGAAGGGGCACTACAACGAAAAACTGTAAAATGTAAAATATGTGCAAAGCTATACAAATAAGTACGCTTTTCTCCAGAGTAAAATGAGCCATAAAATTACTTTTCTCCTATGTTGCTGTCACTTACAGTAGGTAGTAGAAATCTGACAGAAGTGACAGGTTTTGGACTAGTCCATCTCTTCATAGGGGATTCTCAGCAAGGCTTTTATTCTTTATAAAGATATTCCTAAAAAAGGATATAAATAATGATGCTGGCCAGTTTCCCTGCTCCCTACACAGTTTGTTTGGCAGTTGGACAGAGCAACTGCCATTCACCAAGTGCTTTTGAAAATAAATATATCCCTGAGAATCCCCTATAAAGAGATGGACTAGCCCAAAACCTGTCATTTCTGTCAGATTTCTACTACCTACTGTAAGTGACAGCAACATAGGAGAAACGTAATTAATGGCTCATTTTACTCTGGACAAAAATGTACTTCTTATTTGTATATGTTTGCACATATTTTAAATTTTACAGTTTTTCGCTGTAGTGCCCCTTTAAGTAAGATAATTAAGCTGTAATCTAACTGATTTGCCATGTTTTGCTTCTGAGCTGGGAATGTCAGCCACTTAATGTTTCTCTGTATTTCCTTTCTTTTAGAATTAATGGATTGCCTTCAGTTTCTGCCTTGAAGTTTAGTGGACCTCTTCACCTGGCTGTGGGTACATCAACCGGCCAGGTAAAAGCACCCTTCCCTTCTTCGTGCACATGGCCGATCTGGCTGTGTCTTAGCCGCTGCTGTGTTGTGGTTCTCTGAATGCAACAACTGATGCATCATAACTGCAGTGTGAATGTGGTGTGACGTATTGTGGTCATATAAAGTGGGTTTCTAAAATTCTTTCTGAAGGGTTAGGGCCTGTTTTTTTACTACACGCAGAATGGATGCAGAAAAACTGACTCCAAGGAATGCCTATGGGCCTGTTTCCACTAAATGCGCTTTTCTGATGCAGATTTTCCCTTAGGCCCCTTTTACACTTAAACAGTTGCTCTCAAATATATAACTGAAAGAAAACTGATTTTCAAAGTAATGCCCATGTTTTCCTATGGCACCTTTTACACTAAGAGGAACTCCAGTGAAAATAATGTAATAAAAAAGTGCTTCATTTTTACAATAATTATGTATAAATGATTTAGTCAGTGTTTGCTCATTGTAAAATCTTTTCTCTCCCCGATTTACATTCTGACATTTATTACATGGTGACATTTTTACTGTGGGCAGGTTATGTAGCTGCTGCTAGCTGTTTTGGCTGTTAGAGACAGCTTCCTGTCTGTGAACCTTGTTACATTGTAACAAACTGCCAAAAGTGCTGGTCCCAGAGTTTCTCATGGGAGCGGTTTCAGCACAAAATCAATCATACAGCGCCCCCTGATGGTCTGTTTGTGAAAAGCAATATATTTCTCATGTAAAAGGGGGTATCAGCTACTGATTGGGATAAAGTTCAATTCTTGGTTGGAATTTCTCTTTAACGCGTTTTAACTGAAATCTTCTTCCCAATGCACTGCTATGGAAAAAACGCGTACTAACGCACACCAACTGATTAAGTGTAAAAGGGCCCTTAGGCATTCAATGGAGTCAGTTTTTTTGCATCCAATCTGCGTATAGTGGAAACAGGCCTTAAGGCTGCATCTGAGCAACTGAATACTTACCTCAAAGCACTACCGCTGAAGCAAACCTCAGGTGGAAAATCATATACTTAAAGAGCAACTCCAGTGAAAATAATGCAATTAAAAAGTGCTTTATTTTTACATAATTATGCATAAATGATTTAGTCAGCGTTTGCCCATTGTAAAATATTTCCTCTCCCTGATTTACATTCTGACATTTATCACATGGTGACATTTTTACTGCTGGCAGGTGATGTCACTAGAAGGAGATGCTGCCTGCTTTTTTGGCAGGTGAAAATAGCTGTAAACAGCTATTTGCCACAATGCAATGAGGTTCACTGGCAGGAAACTGCCAAGACCATGGTCCTCACAGTTTCCTGTGGGAGGGGTTTCACCACACTATCAGCCATACAGAGCCCCCTGATGATCCATTTGTGAAAAGGAAAAGATTTATCATGGGAAAGGGGGTATCGGCTACTGACTGGGATGAAGTTCAATTCTTGGTTATGGTTTCTCATTAAAGGAGAGGGAAGCCTCTGGATTCTCAGTAGGCTCACCATGCTGTCCTCTTGACCTCCAGCATTGCGTGGGACCCTCCGGAACATTGAGCCCCTTGTGGCACGGATGTGGCCGCAGTACAGCCGCACTCGCGTCTAAAGAGGGCGCTACAGTCTCTCATTCATGAACGGGCGCACATTGTGTCCCGGAGTGAGCGCTGACCCGGAAGTTATTCTGGCAGTGGTGCTATTTTGAAAGTGACATGCAGATTTTCAAACCACAGCTGAATGGGATCACTAACGGAAGAAGAAAGAAAATGGAGGGTAGGCTTGATTTGCACATACATTTGTACACTTTCAGTTTGGTCCTGTCCTGTCCGTTTTGCATACGTTTTCTATCAGTTTTAGCTGACTGGAACGGAAATGTACACCTTTTATGTGTGAACACAGCCATAGAAACGCGTACAAAACTGACAGGACTGGACTGGAAATGTAGAGATTTATGTGTGAACACAGCCATAAAAATACATACAGAACTGATGCCAGATGTCAAAAACTGGTAGGACAGGACTGGACACCTTCTTATGTGTGAACCAAGACTTACTGTTTTAAGGTAAAAATGTATTTATGGACGAAAAAAGATACTTGGCTTGCAGTAATCTACCTTTCAGAAGTGTGTCAAACATCTCAGCACTGAGCCTTTGTACTGCAATTTTTGTAGCCACATTTACATGTTCGGATAGTCTGTTTAGACTTCAGGTTGGCTACACTGAACTGTGTGCTCGGAGTCGCACTTTAATGCGTACCGTTTCCCAGAGCAACCTGTCCATAGTTTGCCATGATGGGTTACAATGAGGAATGTCATCTCAGGAATGGACATGCTGTGATCCTGCAGAAAATAAAGTGAGCTCGCTCTGCTGGGGAACGAGACATGCCATAGAAAATTGTCACCGCTAAAAGAACAGCCCGTCCTGCTCGCTGATTCAGATCCCTGTGTATTTATGAAATGAAAAGCACAGCAAGGACGCTGCCTGTACTTTATCTCATTCTACGAAATCAGCCTGACTGGCTTCCCTGAGCTGTGACCTGCTGGGGACGGCCGGGCCTCATCAGTCATAGCGCCTGTGTATTAGTGACGGTCTGAAGCTGCATCCGGCCTGCTTCTGTTATTCATTTCCTGTGAGAGTGGCCGGCACAGACACGCCCTCTCTGATAAATGTGGTGCCTGGTGTATTGCTGCAATGCGTCTGAAAGGAATTGTGCACAGCACTTGCTGCAAAACTAAAGTCAGATAATATAAGCCAACCAACATGTAGCAAATTCACAGAAGGAACACCGTCACTTACTTATGCAGCGTATTCAGTTCTCCTTTATAAAAAAGGATGGAGTTCTGACTAGCCCAAAACCTGTCAGTTCCGTCAACTTTCTAATACCTACTGTAAGTAACCGCAACATAAACAAAAAGTAATTTATGGCTCATGTTACTCCGGAAGAAAGTTGCTTCTTATTTGTATGTGTTCACATGTATTTTACATTCTACATTTTTTCGCGATAGTGGTCCTTTAAAGGGATACTGTAGGGCAGGGGTCCCCAACCTTTTTCGGCCCGGGGACCGGTAACCGTCCAAAATTTTCTCTGGGGCCCGGGGTTGGCCATTCGCGGCGGCACAGCAAGCACAGTTGCCCCAGTATAGGGAGTCTAGGTACCCCGCTGCAGCTAGTATAGTGCCCCAGTATAGTTAGTATAGTGCCCCATGATAGCTAGTATAGTGCCCCATGATAGCTAATATAGTGCCCCATGTGCCCCAGAATAGCTAGTATAGTGCCCTGTGTGCCCCAGGATAGCTAGTATAGTGCCCAGTGTGCCCCAGGATAGCTAGTATAGTGCCCAGTGTGCCCCAGTATATCTAGTATAGTGCCCCATGTGCCCCAGGATAGCTAGTACAGTGCCCAGTGTGCCCCAGTATAGCTAGTATAGTGCCCATGTGCCCCAGGATAGGTAGTATAGTGCCCCAGGATAGGTAGTATAGTGCCCCAGGATAGGTAGTATAGTGCCCCAGGATAGCTAGTATAGTGCCCAGTGTGCCCCAGTATAGCTAGTATAGTGCCCATGTGCCCCAGGATAGGTAGTATAGTGCCCCAGGATAGGTAGTATAGTGCCCCAGGATAGCTAGTATAGTGCCCAGTGTGCCCCAGGATAGCTATTACAGTGCCCAGTGTGCCCCAGTATAGCTAGTATAGTGCCCCATGTGCCCCAGGATAGCTAGTATAGTGCCCCAGGATAGCTAGTATAGTGCCCAGTGTGCCCCAGGATAGCTAGTATAGTGCCCCAGGATAGCTAGTATAGTGCCCAGTGTGCCCCAGGATAGCTAGTATAGTGCCTAGTGTGCACCAGTATAGTGCCCAGTGTTCCCCAGTATAGCTAGTATAGTGCCCAGTGTGCCCCAGGATAGCTAGTATAGTGCCTAGTGTGCCCCAGTATAGTACCCAGTGTGCCCCAGTATAGCTAGTATAGTGCCCAGTATGCCCCAGTATAGCTAGTATAGTGCTAGTATAGTGCCCAGTGTGCCCCAGTATAGCTAGCATAGTGCCCCATGTGCAGCTAGTATAGTGCCCCAGGATAGCTAGTATAGTGCCCCAGTGTAGCCCCCCTCCCCCGCGGCCGCCGCTTCTGTTACCTGCTTTGAACTGGCGGCCGCTTCCTGTCACAGATTCCCCGTAGCCGCTATGAGGAATACAGCATCTCCTATTACAGCAGCGCTTCCTGCGCAGCTGCTGTAAGGAGGGAAGAAAGCGGGGCAGCGGCTTCCTGTAGCGGCGATCGCCGTTACCATGGATACCGGCGCTGTCTCGCTTTCTTCCCTCCTTACAGCAGCTGCGCAGGAAGCGCTGCTGTAAAAGGAGATGCTGCAATCCTCAAAGCGGCTACGGGGAATCGGTGACAGGAGCGGCGGCCGCGGGGGGAGGGGGGTGAGAGGCCAGACCCGCCGCGGCCCAGCTGGCAACTGCCCACGGACCGGCAGTGGGCCGCGGCCCGGTGGTTGGGGACCCCTGCTGTAGGGGGGTCGGGGGAAACTGAGTTGAACTTACCTGGGGCTTCTAATGGTCCCCCGCAGACATCCTGTGCCCGCGCAACCACTCACCGATGCTCCGGCCCCGCCTCCAGGTCACTTCTGGAATTTCTGACTTTAAAGTCTGAAAACCACTGCGCCTGCGTTGCCGTGTCCTCGCTCCCACTGACGTCACCAGGAGTGTACTGCGCAGGCACAGACCATACTTGGCCTGCGCAGTACCCTCCTGGTGACGTCAGCGGGAGCGGGGACCCGGCAACGCAGGCGCAGTGGTTTGCAGACTTTAAGGTCTGAAATTCCAGAAGTGACCCGGAGGCGGGGCCGGAGCATCGGTGAGTGGCTGCGCGGGCACAGGATGTCTGCGGAGGACCATTAGAAGCCCCAGGTGAGTTCAACTCATTTTCCCCCGACCCCCCTACAGTATCCCTTTAAGTCAGCAGTCTCCAGGGCCCCGGTTTTGCCTGTTTTTCGAATGGGCTGGATGAATGTTCACTTAGGGCCACTCTGATAATCATTGATGTATTTGGGCTGCCAATGCCCCTTGCTATTACCTCTGAGCATCTGCAGGGAAAGGTAAGAATAAGAGCTCCTGTCCTCCCCCTTTTGCCACCTGACCATATATTAGCCTCTGCACTGGATTAAACATTGGCTTATAGTCAGGTGGGCATAGACAGGCGTGTGCAAAGTCATTCAAAAAGTTATCCCACTGAAAGTGGTATAAATCTCAAAATTACATGTATGCCTACAGCATAAAACTACCAAAAAACAGGGAATATTGGTTTTAAAGAGGAACTTTATCGAAATATAGTAGTAGGGCAAAAAATATCAACACATTATTTCATTGCAAAATAAAAAGATAAAAAATACAAGATAGATTAAGAAATGATTGATACTTACCATGCAACTCGTTCACATTGTTTGATCCACCTGCGGGTCATTATCTTTACTGTTGGCAGACATGAAGAAAAACAAAACGACAGCACCAACTGCCATCCTCTATAATAAAACCCCTGTGTCCCTGCATCACGCTGTCCCTGTGTAGCTGGGTCCGTGCTTTTTGCTACTGCGCATGAGCGCAGCACGGACCCAGCCTCACAGAGACAGGAGGACGGGGCCTGGGAGCCGGCCGGGCATGTGAGTGAGTGGGAGGCCGATTTTAAACGGGCTTGGGTCTGCTAGTTATTAAATAAAGTCACAGGTTTTTGTGTCTGTACGTGTGTGTACCGCCACACTGCTCAGACGCAGGCCCGCGTGGCGGGAAGGTGTGGGTCACTGGCGGTTACGCTTACGATTTGCATGTGCTCAGGGTTACGTGTGCGCGCAGGATTGCGGGCACGTGTGCGCCACTGCAGTGCCCGTTACCCAACAGGCTAAAACGACTACTGTGTATATATGTGTGTTTGTGTTATCATTTCAGTATTGCAAAAATGTCATTTTCACTCAATAATAATTGAACTGAGAGGAATCTGGAGTTTGCTCTCATTACATGTGTGCGGGTGTGCAAACTACATTTTTTAAATCATTTTTAAAGGACAATTATCTTGAAAAATTTTAAAATGTATACTGTGCATATAAAAGGTAGATTTTTTTTTTCCGCCAAAGTAAAATGCACCATAAATAACTTTTCTACTGAGTTGCTGTCGCCTACAGAAGTAAGTGAAAAGCTGACATCTGACAGGGTTGTACTTTTTGGCCTACTGTAAGCAACAGGAACATAGGAATATAGTAACTTGTTGTGCGTTTTAATCTGAGAAAAATGAACATTTTATATATATATGTATGTTTTAAATGTTACAGTTGTTCCCGATAGTGGTCCTGGACTTATTATCCGCTTCAGCGATGATATCTCGTTTGAGATAAGTGCACTGCTTGTGACCTCAGCCAGCAGAACTTGTTGTGCTGTAAATGCTTGGAATGCTTTGATCTCTCTCTCTACTAGCAGAAAATATAGAAATTGAAAGCAGAAGTCCTCTGTTATTGTCTCACACCGCCTCCTAATGACAAGTGGCGATAAATACACATTACAGCTGTGACTAATCACAAAGAGAGAGAAAGCCCATATAGCAAGCACCACTTATTGAGGTATATAATCATTTATTAGAACAATATATAGAAAAAATACATGCATCTCTGACATATTGGAGTATTCAAACACATGTACATAAAAACAATTAAAACCGACCATATGGTCGCAAATGGTAACAGCTGCAAACAATCATGTCCATATAAGTGATCAACAAACAATTAGATTGCCACTATGTAAATCACTAAAGAATAGCAATAATATGCTCAAATAGCTACCCCAGTGTGCATCAAAATAGAGCACACTCAAGGTTGAACCCGGGTTCAGTAAAGTGCAAGGCATATAAGTGAAAACATACATCCACCAATAAATATATAAGAGAAAACATTCAATGAACAAGAATAAATGCAGAGAAAATAAATATATATATATAAATATGAAGGACTGCTATATACACAGTAATCTAGGAGCAGCCTATACCTGGAGTGCACAGTGAGAAAGAGAAGTGCAAAAAATGAAGGAGGATACTTAGCCCAGGAAGACCAGAAGGCAGGACAGTGCAGCTGAAGATGTAGGGGAGTCCCTTCAAGACAGTCCCGCAAGCTCCGCGGGCGTCACCCCGCTTTGGAAGGAGAGGAGAGGGATACCTGTTACTCCACGCCAGATCGGCGTTTAAGTAAGGAAGATGGAGAGTGGGCAGAAGCGCCCCAGAGATCACCGCGCGTCAACCGGATATGACGTCACGGAGGAGGAAGTAGAGCGAAATGAATAATAAGGAAGAAGGAGCCACGCTGGAGCGCAAACCGGAAGGTGAGTAGATACAAATCAAGCCAAGACAAGCCTGAAAACCAAGAGAGAACGAGCTACTCAGAGAAAGAGGAATAGCCACCAGAGGGAGCCAGAACCACATCTCATAATAATAGCACAATACATCAATGCATTACCACGCATTAAGCCAGTGAAATACATGCATAATTCATCTTAATAATATTAAATCAACAATACCATATACCCATAAATGGCCCAAAATTGATAGCATCTAGAACAAGGAGGGGGTTCAGATATATATATTACTGGGGTCCCAAAGGGGAGGAGCACAGTCCAAAGTTCTCTAATGTTCATACAGTGACATATTTAAAGGGACAGGCAGTCCAGAAGGGGGGAGAAGGACAAGGGGGCCACAAAAGTTCTCTGTAGTCCATATATGTCTCATATTCCTCATTTTCAAAGGATAGGTAATCCGGAAGGAACAGATGGTCCAGAATCAGAGCCATTTATCAAGGTCGATAATCCATAAACACACAAAGCAAGGTCCATCTCATGGTCATAGAGTCCCCAAGATACATGAATGGATAATAATACAACCAAAAATCCTGGGCAATGTCCATAGCGTCCATATCAGATAAACATATTACAGATGTCAGCTGATCCGGAGGTTTGAATGTCTGATGAAGTAATGATGCTCTGTCCACCATTTTGGCTCTTTGGTATGCCTGGGAGATCACTCTCTTAGGGTATCCTCTATCCTTAAAACGTTCTGTCAGCCCACGTGCTTTGGTAATGTAATAGCGAATTCACTGATGTTGGTTTGCGAAAAAGATCCGTGCTGAGTTGACCCTCCGCACTAATCCTGATCTTGATGTCCAGGAAATCGATTTCTGCATACCTAGCCGAAGCTAGGAGATCATCAAGTAGAGCTTTGTAGTATTCTGTTGGATTGCCTGGTAATAGTACATAGTTGTTTGTATTTTTCAAAAGATGGTAAGCCTCCTGTAAATACATCTCCTTTGGCCAGAGAACAACGTTGCCCCCCTTATCCGCCTCCATGTCATCCTGTTGATTTTCATGCAATAGTCCCATTAAATCCTCAAAGACCTGACGGTCCAAGGACTCCATCTGTGGTGGAGGGGCCTCCGTGCCCCCCTCAAAGTATTTTTTGAAAACAAGTTTTCCAAAACACTCTGCTCAATCCTAGTCAATTCATGGGTTGTAAGATTTATGATTTTTAATCCACATGTTGTTGTTCCCTCAGCCGTTTTACTCGTGGGGTCTGTAGATCCCTGAGCAATCCTGCTCTTATGTCTCCTACCACCCCTCCGGGTTCGTTTTCTAGATCTGTATCGCTGTCCGATAAAAAATCACTTGTAGATGCAGAATCATGTAGTGGAGCAGCCCTGGGATTCCGTTCATTTCCAGACGGCAGGGCAGGCCTAGATTGAGGAGGTATAGCTCCATTAGGTTTGTTAGGATTTTGTGGATTTTGGGGTCTGGGGCGTCTCCTACGCTTCCTCCCATTCCCCCTGTGTCTCCATCTATAGGCTGCCCCGCTGTCATAATCCTGGCGGTCCCTCATGAGTTTTTTACGTTTGCCATCAACAATAAATTTCTCAAATCCCTCCATATCTGCCTTTAATTGGTCTAAAAAGGGTTGGACAATCGTGTCTTTATCAAAGGTTTTCATGGTATTCTCAAGATCCCTGAGCTCCACCCTCTTTTTAATCAACAATTTCTCATCATGTTCAACAAGCATATCAATGATAATGGTAGAACACTTGGCCAACCCAGCCTCCCAAATAGTTTTATAATCATTGGTGACCTCCCAAGCAGGAAAAATTTGGACTCTAAGTCCTCTGGGAAAAATACCCTCATCTTTGTATTGTTTCAAACTATGAACATTCCACCACAACCTGAGATATGCTTTGTTAGTATCTTTGTATAACCTGCACATCCGTTTGGCTTCATCAGATATACCATTTCCTCCAATGGGACGAAGCCCAGAAAATACAGTTTCAAACTTCCTATTCCAACTAGACTCTAAACCCTCAATAAAGCTCTCCATTGTTGAAACTCCAAAGATGTCACAGAGAATGCAATTATATATATGAATATATGTATGTATTTAATATTACAAAACGTAACTTCAAAATTAGAAGTAAAAAATATGTATTAGATAAATTACAATTCAAGGTGCCAGACTGAGAGGGCGGTAAGCAGAAGCCGCCCTTAGAAGAGCAAGAACACAGAGTGGTGTCCGCAACACTTGAAAAAAGAAAGTGTGCTAGGGCTCAAAAAAAGATATGACTAATCACAAAGAGAGAGAAAGCCCATATAGCAAGCACCACTTATTGAGGTATATAATCATTTATTAGAACAATATATAGAAAAAATACATGCATCTCTGACATATTGGAGTATTCAAACACATGTACATAAAAACAATTAAAACCGACCATATGGTCGCAAATGGTAACAGCTGCAAACAATCATGTCCATATAAGTGATCAACAAACAATTAGATTGCCACTATGTAAATCACTAAAGAATAGCAATAATATGCTCAAATAGCTACCCCAGTGTGCATCAAAATAGAGCACACTCAAGGTTGCGACCATATGGTCGGTTTTAATTGTTTTTATGTACATGTGTTTGAATACTCCAATATGTCAGAGATGCATGTATTTTTTCTATATATTGTTCTAATAAATGATTATATACCTCAATAAGTGGTGCTTGCTATATGGGCTTTCTCTCTCTTTGTGATTAGTCATATCTTTTTTTGAGCCCTAGCACACTTTCTTTTTTCAAGTGTAATGTGTTCTTACACATTACAGCTGTACTAATTATTTGCAAAGACATCTAACAAATAAGAAATAAAACAAAGTGCTAAAAATAAATTAGCCTGGAGTGCTTGCAAGCCTTTAAATAAACTGGCGGCTAGAGGGTTAAAGACCGTTCTCCTTGTGGACATGGTAGATTGAGCGTTGCATTGTTTCCATGCAGGTGCTGCTCTATGATCTGCGCTCCAGCCGGCCTCTGATCGTGAAGGATCACCAGTACGGGTTACCCATCAAATCCATTCAGTTTCACGATCCGTTAGAGCTCATCATAACTGCTGACTCCAGGATTATCAAAATGTGGAATAAAGATAACGTAAGTCAGTGTCTGCAGATCTCTTACCTGAACTGCTTTGTTTGCACAGAGTTTATACATGTTACAGCCTGATAACGCATCTCCATAAAGTGTTTATAGTAGCGAGTAACCAAACTTCAAATAAACCTGCGCACACGCACTTGAATGTACGTCATTCCAGGTTTATTATTCTAGGCATTGTGGTAAGCTGGCTGTTACTATGGCTTGCATAGTATATCTGGAACGAGGTACTGTACATACAGTACATTAGTAAGTTTGACACTCTTTGCTTGGAATATTGTGATGCCATCCGCACTCTGATAATGAAAACACATTGACTGGGTGCTTTCCCTACTGTTACTTGCTGCTAATTGAGTCCCAGCCCCCTGCCCAACAATGTTTGAGGGGTTGTTTATTTTTGTTAAATCCTTTAAAAAAAAAAACAAAAAAAAACATGGGTACTTCTTATGCTCGCGGTGAAGAAGGCTTTGTCACATTAAAGCAAACTTGTAGTGAAAATAAACTGCTGAGATAAACAATCCTATAGTAGAGTCTCATTTATCCAGAAGAGGCGGGGATTGCCTGATACCGGATATGAGTGCTTGCTGGTTGCTTGAGAAGTCAAGCAATGTGCGTTAAATATAGCACTATTAAAGGCAGAGTATTGGGCAGCGTTAGCGATTTATGAATGCTCCGGGCACTCATCTTTTTCTCTCCTGTAACTCCCAATGGCTGTAGGACCTTCTCTGTGTAGGGCTCCGCGGTGTCACGTGACCAAATGCGGGTCAGGTGACACACCGGTGAGCCATACAAGGACGCCACAAAGCCTCTGGGAGCTACAGGAGAGAAGAACATGGGCACCCGGAGCATTTGTAAGTCACTAACGCTGCCCAATACTCTACAAACTGTGGTAGGAGTGCACCCTTTCTCCCCCCGCCAGGCATGCCGGTTAGTTGACTGTCGGATGCCTGAGTTCCAGTTAACCCGGGACTCTACTGTATCTATAATCTTAATCCTTAATAGCACTTTCCTGGAATCCCATGGTCTTATTTAAAGTACCCCTAAACTGATTGAAGCCTATGGTGGGCTACGTTACCTTTTCATGAGTGTTTTGATCCTGCTTATTGTCCTCGTACCTCATCCCTGGTCCTCTTATCTCAGCAGCTTCCTGGTAGTTCCTCCTAGCAGCGCTATTTTGAACTGCACCTGCTCAGTGAAAGAAAGCGCTCGTGGATGAGCGGTTACTTTCTCTGTGCTCACGTGGTTCAGAACTGCACCTGCGCAGTTTTCAATTGCCCCACTTAGGTGAACTTCCTGGTTTTAGTATTCGGCTGGAGGATCCCCTTAAATATAAAGAGATTTAGATACAGGGCACCTTACATTCTAATTGCAGAGAAATCGGAAGTTGCTCACAATAGATGAAAAACTGTTGTAAATAACAGGTTTATCAATCCGCCCATCGGATTTGAATGATCATATCCTTTAATTTGGTATATGCGTTCATTAAGTGTTATTGCTGACTTCTTAAGTAAAAAAAGGTACGGTGCAGAGTGCTCAGGGGAGCACTTACCAATCCTGCTTTCGTGCTCCTGTTTTCTGTTCATCTTGCGCTGTACGCTCCAGTCCTCCAAGGGCGCTGTCCTTCACACATCATGACCCCAGCCGCCTTCATTGATTTTTCGGAAAAAAATTGCGATCGCAACAATTTTACCGTGATTTTAATACCGTATATACTTCCATATAAGCCGAATTTTTGAGCACAAAAAATGTGCTCAAAAGTCCCCCTGTCGGCTTATATGCGAGTGATAAACGTTTCAGGCGTGCACACTCACCTTCTGCAGGGACCCGAGTGCAGTGTGCAGTCAACAGAGTGGAGTAAATGTCTTGTAGTGCAGCCAGTGGATCCATGAGCGGCCGGGTTGAGCGGAGACAGAGCGGGCGGGTTTTGCCGGCATGACGATCCTGGCATGTGCAGCGCCGTTTACTTTTGCAGTGATGAACGGCAGAAAAGAGAGTAGACGGAGCGGGTGAGTTTTGCCGGCATGACGATCCTGGATTACAGTGGCATGTGCAGCGCCGCTCACTATTGCAGTGATGAGCGGCCGGTAAGAGAGTAGACAGGGCGGGCGGGCTTTGCAGTCCCCATACAGAAAATCCATAGTGCCTCCCTCTTCTTGATCAGTGCCTGTAGATCCCCTCCCCTTTTCAGCAGAGAGACTTTCTCCACACCCTGGAAGGAGAATGAGGACATGTCACCTCCATGGGTACTCCGAAAGTGCTTTGCTACATTCGATATGTTAATGGGGGACCAACCAGCCCCCAAACTGATGGGAATTAGGAGTTAGCGTAGTGCAGTGTAGTTAGTGGGGGCAGCAGGGGTTAGTGCAGTGTATAGTTGGTGGGGGCAGCAGGGGCTAGTGAAGTGTAGTTGGTGGGGGCAGCAGGGAATAGTGCAGTATAGTTGGTGGGGGAAGCAGGGGGTAGTGCAGTGTAGTTGGTGGGGGCAGCAGGTATTAGTGTAAAGTATAGTTGGTGGGGGCAGCAGGGGTTAGTGTAGTGTAGTTGGCGGGGGCAGCAGGAGTTAGTGTAATGTATAGTTGGTGGGGACAGCAGCGGTTAGTGTAGTGTAGTTGGTGGGAGCAGCAGGAGTTAGTGTAGTTGGTGGGGGCAGCAGAGGTTAGTGTAGTGCAGTTGGTGGGGGCAGCAGGGGTTAGTGTAGTGTAGTTGGTGGGGGCAGCAGGGGTTAGTGTAGTGTAGTGCAGTTGGTGGGGGCAGCAGGTATTAATGTAATGCATAGTTGGTGGGGGCAGCAGGGGTTAGTGTAGTGTAGTTGGTGGGGGCAGCAGGGGTTAGTGTAGAGTAGCCGGGCAGTTTAGCTTAGAAACAGTTTGGGGAAAAGGTCCATAAAACGCCCCTGCTCCATGAACGCACCAGGTTTAGTCATTTTTTACCCTGGTATTGGTCCTTTAAATGTAGGTGCATCTTATAGTCTGAAGCATCTTTTATTCCCAAAAATACGGCATCTTTATAGGTTACAGCTGACTCTGTATTCCATATATAGGTTGGTGGAAGTGGACTGATTCTTATGACTCATTTTATGAATGTTCCATTTTTTTTTCTCAGGGTAAAATCTTCACATCTATTGAACCAGAGGCAGATGTAAATGATGTGTGTCTATACCCAAATTCAGGTGAGTTTTACAGACGACTGACACATCTAACTGTCCTTCCTCCAGGCTGCCCTTCTTCTCTGAAAAGTAAGAAGATAAATAATATTAAAGGCTTTGCAAAGTGGGTATCATGGTTGCAACCCGGTTTAATTTTTTTTTTCAGATAAACAAAACATTTATAGATTATTAGTTTGCAAAGTTGTAAAATGTAAAAAGAAAAAAACTATAGAATTAGCTAAAAACCTGCTATACTTTAAAGCTACAAGCTATTAGATGGTCCTGTACTTTAAAGTGGACCTGAACTCTTGCACAGGATACTAGGAAAAAATAATAGTAATGCACCCTGTATGTATTTAAAGAGTTTAGCCTGTGTAATTCCCCCTCATCTGTGTCTAATCACTAGTTGTAATTTGATACTCCCCTGTGTCACATGGCTGCCTATTGCAGATAAGCCCATTTCAAAGTACAGGATGTTAACAATATGTCTGCTTCCATGAATCAGGAAGTAGAAATAGAGCAGATTTATTTTAGGATTTGCATCAGCTGTAACAAAGAAATGTTTTTTGTTTAAAGGTTATTATGCTGTTGTGTATCTTTTAGAGCAGAGTTCTGAGTTCAGGTCCACTTTAACGCAAACCTGAAGTGAAATTTAAACTGATGAGTTAACTGTATCTATAGGCCTAATACCAAATACGTCTTTCCTGGAATCCCATAGTAGTATTTTTTTATTTAAAAACTAAAAATCCAAGTTTTTATTATCTCAGCTGAATGACATTTTTTTTTAGTGTTTTACAGATCCACTTATTAACTATTGAGCTTTTTGTTTTATCCATTCCTTGTACTTAAGGAGACTCTGCAGCGAGAATAAATCTCGCTTCAGAGCTCATACTTAGCAGGGGCATGTGTGCGCGGCTAAACGAGGGTCCCTGACCCCCCGAAATCCCCTTCGAGCAGCGGGGGGTTTTTTCCGGATTGAGGCAGGGCTAACCGCCGCAGCCCTGCCCCACGCGTGTCTGTCAGCGCGTATCTCCGCCTCTCCCCCGCCCCTCTCAGTCTTCCTTCGCTGAGAGGGGCGGGGGAGAGGCGGCGATGCGCCGCTGATAGACGCGACTAGAGGCAGGGCTGCAGCCATTAGCCCTGCCTCTAGGAGCAGCAAAATCTACGACCAATTTGGTTGTTGATTTTGCGGGGGGGTTAGGGGGTGAAGGGACCCCCGTTTAGCCGCAGGATAGCGGCGTTTTAGCAGGGGCACACATGCCCCTGCTAACTATGAGCTCTGAAGCGAGAATTATTCTCACTTCAGTGTCTCTTTAAGTCTTTCTCTGCAAAGGAAAAATGATATGCCTTGTAATTAGTTTTCAGTGAAAGTTACCCTCAAGTACAAAGAGAGTGTCATTTACATATCTGAATTCTTAACCCTTACACGTTAAAAAATAAAAATAAAAAAAGAACTCCATCTAGTTCTAAGTAGAATTAGGACTGTACATACAAATTTATCTCGTGTCTCATCACATCAGGTAACCTTTGCAATATAACTCCCCTTTTAATGAGAAGTAAAAAATTTTTTGCCTTTTTTATGCAAATGTAATATTATTTTTAATGGCAGCTGTAACTTCTCAGCTCTTACCTGGTCTCCTCTCTGAACCTCGTCATATGCTTTACAGTGTTTTACTAAGAACGCTTCCTTGTTTGGATGTCAGCTGTTAACAGGATAGGAGTGATTATTCCCAAAAGCTGTGTACTCATGCCGTCAACATTATAGAAGTGAGGAATCATTTTCCTGCCGCAATCTAGCAATACTGTACTGGCGCAAAGGAATCAATACATTTTACTTCCTGCTATGTGCAAACATATGATCCAGTAGTACAGATGGAGAGAGGAGAATTCTGGGAATCTTTCCAGCAAGTTTCCTAAAGCTATAGTGGACTACAATTCAATAATAATGGCAGACAGTTATGGAATGATTTATATAGTAATGATTTAGCTTCCTAAAGCTATAGCAGCTGCAGACTGGAATTGAAAGATAATGGCATTCAGTTACAGAATGATTTCTATAGTATTGATAGGTTAATAAAAGTTTCGAACCAAAGCGTAGTAAAACTTTAAAGTGAATCTGACCCGAAGCTCAGGTCAAAAAAAAAATACCTACCCAAGAATAGGGAAGTCTCTGGACCCTGTAGAGGCTTACCAGATCCTTCTTGCTGCTGCTTGCTGGGACCCTGCTCAACGTTAGGGATGCCCTCCTCTTCTGGCAAGAGCGCGACTGTGTTGCACTCGCATGAGCTCGGTTATGCCCAAGCGTTTGTTTAAAGAAAAGCTTCGCCCGATGTTCCTGCCGACATGCCCTTGTTCATAATGTTTAGGGGGGGGGGGGGGGGGGCGCGTTTGGCATATGGGACCAGAGGACAGTATGGGAAGCTTCTATAGGATCCAGAGACTACCCTTCTTAGTTAAATATGCACTTTCATACCCGACGCTTGCCCCAGGTACACTTTAAAGAAAGCAGAGTTACACTTTAATGCGCTTTATTTTAGTAGTCTTGTTGCTTGTCCCCCTTTGAAGACTCATCTCTCTCTCCCCCTCCCCATCCCTGTTGGCGGTGCTGTTGGATGCTGGGCTTTCCCATGCTTACTTGGTCAGGCAGTGTGTGGTGTCGTCCCCGGCACAGCTGTCAGGTGTCCAGCATATGTATAAACATGCCTTTGTGACCTGCTCTTTATCTCCCCAGGAATGTTGTTCACCGCTAACGAAGCACCGAAAATGAACGTCTACTACATCCCGGTATGTTACTTTCATCAGCAGAGCAACGATTCATCTTTCTGTAAGATTATATCTCACATCCAGTTACTTTGCTACACTCTGTGCTAGAAGGTAAACAGACACATACCTTTAGCTAGCTATAGATCTTCCTCTAGTGGCCTTGGTTACTCCCACACACAAAATATGCTCTGTCTGCAAATTCCAACTTTTATGTGAGTTGATGGTCTTGCTGTGCTGCCCGTAATGTAGCGCTTCCAGAAATTGCTGCTCTTTGATCTTCCTAAACAGATCTACAAAGAGGCAGTCCGTTGCGCAATGCCACAATACTATTATGAATTCCCTTTCTACCATGTGGCTAGTTTGGTAGGGCACCTTTCTCATGTAGGTGGAACTCACTTGTGGGAGATTTGATATTTGCACGTTAGCACGAAGATTTCCTTATACGGTGGTTTGCAAAAGTGTTCGGCCCCCTTGAAGTTTTCCACATTTTGTCACATTACTGCCACAAACTTGAATCAATTTTATTGGAATTCCACGTGAAAGACCAATACAAAGTGGTGTACACGTGAGAAGTGGAACGAAAATCATACATGATTCCAAACATTTAAAAAAAAAAAAAAAATACCTCCAGCTCCTGTCATGTGACCTGCATCGGGAGCCAGTGGTATGCAGTGCAGAGTATGTGGTTGCCAGGAAGAACAGGGGAGACCTTATCGGCCGTTTCGCAGGAGGTGCATCTTTCGAGGCTAGTCTCGGAAGAAACACCGCTGGCAAATGGGCCGTTTGGCTGCCCGTTTTTGTCCAGCACCCACCGCCATCCACCTCACCCACGGTAGGACTATAACTGCTGCACAGTTACGTATTTTGGTTGGCAATGCCGCCACTGTGTTCCACTCGATTATTTGCAGAACTTTGCATGACATTTTGAATGTGCTTGTGACTCAGGGCCGGGCCAAGGCAGAGGCGAGATAGGCTCCAGCCTCAGGGCACAGTGTAGGAGGGGTGCACAACTCACTCAGCTATCATTCCCCTATTGTGTCTGAACAGAGAGAAATAAGAAAAGGGGATACATGGCAGTGACTGCAAGACAACTAGAGAATAAGGTGTTGAGGGGAGGGGGGGGGGGGGTTGGGGGCCCTGGGGTGCCTCTTTGTTTATTAGAAATCATTGTGGGAGAGGTGGGGGGGCGCCCTTTGGTGTCTCAGCCTCGGGTGCTGGAGGACCTTGTCCCAGCTCTGTTGTGACTTATGGAGATTAAACACACAATCGCCCTGCAAGTGCTGCAAGTGCAGGTAAATATTGCACTGTTCCCTGCACTACTCTGCAGAAGGGGGGAGGAAAGCAAGGCCCCTAATAACAGTCGCTATAGTTACACCACTTAGTTTGAAACTGTTCAATAAATATGAAATCTCAGTAAACAAATTAGCCCACAATGCGATTTGCATTGTGAATCTTTGTTTTAGATTTTGGCCCCTTATGGGATTGAGTTTCACACCCTTGGTCTAGAGCAGGGGTCTCAAACTCAATTTACCTGGGGGCTGCAGAAGGCAAAGTCAGGATGAGGCTGGGCC